>NW_027526445.1:159899655-160099655 GCF_048455015.1 Haemaphysalis longicornis | reverse complement strand
ACACTGGTGAAGGTGCTGGGTACGACCACGTGATGTCCAGTATCCCTCCTGCCACCCCGGTAAGGCCACACTTTGTTGACACCCCGGTTCATCGGATTAGCCGCCGTCAACTCGGCCTGTCTCCTGAGTACGGCCTCCTTTCCAGCGACGCGCCGAGACGCCAAGTGCTTCAACCGCAAGTAATGGCGCAACCAGTTGCCTCTCAGGTAACGCTTTCCCAGCCGCGCACTCCTGCCGTCTTCCGTGGTGAAGCGTTCGAAGACGTCAAGGACTGGGTGGAGCAGTTTGAGCGTGTCGCGTCGTTCAACCAGTGGAACCCTCAACAAAAACTTGGTCACGTGTACTACTCGTTGGACGACGGCGCCAGGAACTGGTACGAAAACCCGAGAGGCGAGGGGTGAATTGTCGACGTGGGTTGAATTTCGGCCGGAGCTTCTGGAGTCGTTTGCCTGCACAGACCACTGAGAGCTCGCCCAGCGACTTCTGGAATCGCGAATTCAAAAGCCCAACGAAACGGTCGCAATGTTCGCGGAGGACATGGCTCGCCTATTTCGGAGAGCCGACCGCGATATGTCCGAGCCGAAAAAGGTGCGACACCTAATGCACGGTGTAAAAGAGCAGCTGTTCTCTGGCCTTGTGCGAAATTCTCCTCGTACTGTAAAGGATTTCATCAAAGAGGCGACAACCATCGAGCGAGCCCTGCAGGAGCGGTGCCGACAGTACGACCGTGGAGCCGGCAGATCCTCCAGCCCCACTGGCAGTGTGGTGACTTCTGCGTCCCCTGATGGATCACTGCGGCAGCTTGTCCGATCTATCGTTCGGGAGGAGTTGCAACTGCACGGATTCGTTCCGCCCGGGCCGGCGTCTCCATCAGTCGTCGACATCGTGCACGAAGAAATCAGGCAGGCCTTAACGTTTGCAGCCCCGGAACAACAGCCACAGCCGCTCCAAGCAGGCTATGCGTCGGCAGTGCGTCGCCAACCGCCTCCTGCGTGCGCCCCAGCTGTATGCCTCAAGCCGACGTCTGTACCCAGGCAGCGGACGTCGGTACACGCCCCTGGCGGTCGGGAAATTCATTCCGAGGACAAGTGCGGAAGACTGACCTTTGGCGTACCAGTGACAACCGAACCCTATGCTACCACTGTGGCGAAGCAGGCCATGTTTACCGCCGTTGCCCGTACCGCGAGGTTGGGTTTCCTGGATTTTCTCCTGCTGCTTCCCGTCCTCGCTTCGGGCAAAGACCTGCTGCAATCGAAGACTTCCTCGCTGCTCGCCGAAATGCCTCGCCCTCGCCGTCCCGCCGATATCGATCACCGTCCCCAGGGAACGATGCTCCACTTAGCAGCCGCGACGCTACAGATATGCCGAGGGGGCGATCTCCAAGCCCTAGGCGGGGTAACTAGAAGCAGCAACTCCGGGAGGCAGGGTTGCTGATAGCATAACCCCGCAAGACCTTCGAAATCATGCGAAGCCGCCGAAGGAAAACAAGACGACGAGAGTGACTATCGCCGATGGTGGAAGCGCCGATCTGTCGTATCTTTGGATGGACATGAAATTGTTTCCCTTGTTGATACCGGAGCCGATTACTTGATCATTAGCCTGACCCTTGCTGATCGGTTGAAAAAAGTTAAGACGCCATGGCCTAAGATTTAAATTCGCACGGCTGGGGGCCCCTTAAAGACGCCGGTGGGGAAGTGCACTGGCAGGATCAGCATAAGAAACGCTACTTTCGTCGGCACTTTCGTGGTCCTAGCAGAGTGCTGCCGGGAGCTCATTTTAGCGATGGACTTTTTAAGGGAGTATAACGCTGTCATCGATGTGGGCGAGCGCTTAATCACCTTATCGCCGAGTCCCCGCCGTCCGGAAAGCCAAGAATGTCGCTCATCGTTGCGGGTTATCGACGACGACGTCAACATACCGCCGCGGTCCTGCATACGCGTATCCGTCAACTGCGACGTGCGAAGCACTGTAGACGGCATCGCAGAACGTCTCGATGCGCTTTTATTCAGTCGCGGCGTTGCAGTTGCCTGAGGTGTCATGCACTTAGTCGACGGCAAAGCGGAGTTATTGCTGACAAATTTCAGTAATGAGCACCAACACGTCGCCAAACATACTGCAGTCGCCTTTTTCGAGGACATTCCTGGCGGCAGCGAAGACTGCTTCGCCTTACAAGGCGGGGCAGTCCCGTTCCCGCGATTGGTGTCAACCGCAGCTTGCCGTTCACGCAGCGCCAAGAACTCCGCGAACTGCTCATGAAGTTTATGGATTGCTTCTCTGCGACATCTGCGGTCCGACAGATGCTACTCACGAAGCATCGTATCATCACTGATGACCCAGTAAGTCCTCTTCGCCAAAACCCTTATCGCGTGTCTACCAAGGAGCATGAAGCAATTCGTAGCCAAGTGGACGAAATGTTGCAAGACGATGTCATTCAGCCATCTCGAAGTACGTGGGCGTCGCCCGTCGTTTTGGTTAAAAAGAAGGATGGCACTTTACGGTTTTGCGTGGATTTCAGGAAGCTAAACCAAGTGACCAAAAAAGACGTCTATCCGTTCCCCGAATTGACGACTCTCTAGAACGGCTTCGCCACGCCCGTTACTTTTCTTCCATAGATTTAAAGAGTGGGTATTGGCAGATCGAGGTAGATGAGCGCGACCGCGAGAACCGCCTTCATAACACCGGATGGTCTTTTCGAGTTTGAGCTCCTGCCCTGTGGTTTGTGTTCGGCGTCGGCAACATTCCAGAGAATGATGGACACTGTCTTGTCCGGCCTCAAGTGGCAGACATGCCTCGTGTACCTGGATGATGTTATCGTTTTCTCGTCAACATTTGAAGAACACGTGAAACGACTATCTTCAGTCCTTCGTGCCGTACGAGCCTTACGAGTCTTACCTTACGAGTCTTACGAGTCTTACCTTGAAAGCAGAAAAGTGCCATTTTGGTTATGAAAAGCTCCGTTTCCTCGGCCACGTTGTCAGCAACGCCGGCGTCACACCCGACTCTGAAAAGATAGCCGCTATCTCCAATTTCCCGACGCCCAAGGACAAAAGGGCCCTGCGGCGATTTCTAGGCCTGTGTTCTTATTACCGGCGCTTCATGGAAAAATGTCGTACACATCGCGGCTCCACTAACCTGCCTTACCCGTAATGACGTCGCCTTCGTATGGGACAATGAGCAGAACGATTCTTTCGAGGACCTGCGCCGCCGTTTGCAAGAGCCACCTCTCCTCGCCCATTTTGATGAAGACGCTGCGACCACCATTCATACTGATGCCAGCAGCGTAGGTCTAGGCGCCGTCCCTACCCAATGGCAAGACGACGCTGAAAGAGTTGTTGCTTATGCAAGCAGGACATTGTCCCGTGCGGAGACCAACTATTCCGCCACTGAGAAGGAATGTCTGGCTGTTGTATGGGCGGTCATGAAATTCCGCCTGTACCTTTACGGCCCTCTCTTCAAGGTAGTGAGCGACCACCACTCCCTTTATTGGTTGGCCAATTTAAAAAAACCCACTGGTCGCCTAGCCCGCTGGAGCCTGCGACTTCAGGAGCTTCATCTGACGGTAGTCTATAAGTCAGGAAAACATCATTCTGATGCAGACTGCCTGTCCCGAGCACCGGTAGAGCGCCCCAGCCCGGAAGATGAAGACGACACGGCTTTTCTGGGAGCAATCGACGCCCCAACCTTGTGTAAACAACAGAAGCAAGACACCGAGCTGCAACCACTTGTAGACTTTTTGGAAGGCCGCTCTACACGGAAGCCCAAGCTCTTCACACACGAGAGTTTTCCGAACCGCCACCGAAGGAGGACGTACCAATGTGAGCTCGTTCCATTTTCTCACCATTTTTGCAACCGCATAACTCAGTGTAGCCTTTCCGCACAATAACCAGATTACCACAGCTTCTTCATAACCACCGCCCGACGAGGTGAACACTATTTTTATTCACATTAGATACGTATTTTTTAAATAAAGCACGAAATCCAAAAAAAACATATTTCAAAAAAAACATTCTCTGCGCGTTTTCGCGTTTTGAACGCAAGAACAGCAACAGCTATGTAATTTCGAACACAACGATGCCCTAATCATCATAATCCGTTCACAAATAACAATTTCGCAACAACTTTTTGTCAAAACCTCGCCTAAGCCGCTAACACTAAAATGCACTTTAAGCCATAACCTACGAACACAATAACGCAGGAAAAAAAGAAGGACATCACTGCAATCCTCACACCAACGCTGACGTAACTACAGCAAGCGCGCCTTCTTACAAAGTTTTTTTCGCTCCAATACTCGAGTTCAAACGTCGGAAAAACACGCTCCCATAACACGTGGTCGACTAAAACCTAACAATCAAGACCTAGCTCCATAAAACCTTAAAAACAGATTCCTCGCCATATAACCTAAACGTGGACACCTCAAACACAAAAATCGGCCCCAAAATAGTGTTGTTATTCATTTTTGACCGGATTTTGAAATTTGGGACTTAGTCACCAGAGCGTTGCCGACCCATCTCGGGGTGCTATCGCGGCCCGCAGCAACTAAGCTCAAAACGCAGAGCGCACTACTAACTGCAAGACCACGTTGAACACACAGACACCCTAACCGCTAAAATCACACTGCAAATAAGCGAATGAGAGATTTTTCGCAGTAATTCCAACTAGCGGACTTCGATGATTTCATTCAGCGAGCGCTACGTTTGACATTTTCTTGGCTGAACATGCTGTTGTAGGACCTCCTTCACTCCACTTCGCTCTTATCCGACACGAACATCCCTTCCTTACGCCTGGCACTTTCCGGCAATTCATAAATAGTGTAGTTATCCACTTTTGAGGGGAATTTGAAATTGGAAATTCACTTAGAGCCCAGAGCTTAGCGCACCCATCTCGGGGTGCTACCACGGCCCCGCAACAGCTCTGCTTGTAAACCGGAGCACAGCATAAACTGCAAGACCATGCCGAACACATGGACACACTGACTACTAAAATCACACTGTAAATAAGCAAATTCGATATTTTTCGAGTAAATTTTTTGACTATCCAATCCGCTGCTAACCGACATGAACATCACTTGCTGGCGCCTGGTATTTCCTGGCACTTCCTAAATAACGCAATTATCGATTTTTGACAAGAATTTGAAATAGGGAACTCACTTAGAATCCAGAGCATTGTGGACCCATCTCGGGGTACTAACGCGACCCCACAACAACTTAGCGCAAAAAGCGGAGCCTAGCATTAACTGCGAGACCATAGCGAATAGAGAGACACACAAACCGATGAAATGCTGCTGAAATAAGAGTTTTTTTTCTAGTAGGTTTAACTTTCTGACTTCGACGATTCCAGCCCGCACCAAATATTAAAATTTTCTTGACCAGACATGCTGCGGTAGGACCCCATATAGTACGCTCTAAGCAAACACGAGCATCACTTCCTGACACCACAGCCATCACGTAGGGCCCCCATCCCGTCACGAGTTCTCGCTACCCCAACCGTCTCGGTACCCAACGCGTCCTCGGTACTCCAACCATCCAGTCAACACTTTGGCAGGCAGTGTTTTGAGCCATATTTCCCCAACATGCCCAAACAAAATGTGCAGAAAAAATCCCATGGGAACAAATAAAAATCCCAAAAACACCAGCTTCTCGACCTTTCCTCCAGCCCCCTGTCTCCTGAACTCCCTTCTGCAACCACGACAGCAAACAAATATGAACCAAGGTCTCGCTCGAAGCGCATAAAACCCGCTTTGACCACTCAACAAACGCCCAGAGCCCATTCGAGGTCCTCCACCAGAGTTCAGCGCCTGGTTCAAAGCTCAAGAACGAAACCTAAGACCTCGGCCGAGGACGTCGAATCTGACCAGCCGAGTCATAACACGAACTCCTCGTCAGCGGCCGAGGACGTCGACCTTGACCAGCCGGGTCATAACACCAACTCCTCGTCAGAACGCTCAACTGAGCCTCACCCGGAAGAAACAATTCCAAGAACTCTAGCATCCTCTTCATCACATTCCTCCTCACGTTCACCGATCCCACACACCCTCTTGAACACCAGCCCTGCTCCTCCCCCATTCAACCACCAAGGAACTGAAAATACTCGTACTAGATCAAGACCCACCACACAGTCGCCCTCTCCCCCTCCCCTAACTCAACAAAGCCAAGCATCCCCCTTCCAACTTTTGACTCAGGTCCAAAGAACCCTTTCCCCTACACCCTCGCACACCAATGCCGCAACCATCCACACGCGTACGAAGCCACGTGATTCTGTCCCAGACGCCGCCATCCGCTACGACACGGAATTCATGAGTGCACTGATTGCGGCTCAACGGGATGGCCTCACGGAACAGACAAGTAAACGCCAGCTGGGTGATTTCCAAAAGACAAAAAGCATCCTCTTGGGTCTCTCTCTACGAATCGCTGAGTACGAAGGCTTAACACCGTGTAGTGAAGACGACCTACTACTCGCCTCTTCCCAAACCCCTCCTGAACCACTCTCGTCCCAACCACATGAATCCCCAAACCCCACCAGCCCACCCGCTTCACCAGGTCCCTCCCAACCCTCCCACAACATTCTATAGCACTCCATCACCTTCTTAAACGCTGCCTTCAAACACTCCCCCGCAAACAACCCCTACTTCCCACTCCTGCCATGCAAACGCAAAATCCCCAGAATAACCCCACCCACTCCAACCAACCCGCTTTTCGACTCACATCCCTGCCTCCCAAAGAACCCCCTCCCAACCGCTTGGCCTTTGAGCCACCACCACGTGTTCAATCCTTTCCTGCTGTCCAACCCTCACGTTACCGACACCTTGTACCTGCACCAACCCAAAACCCCACAGCCCAACCCACTCCTTCGAACACCTACGCAAACAAACTCAAACATCATCCTCAATCCCAAAAGCAACCCCAGACCCCCAGACCAAGGACAGCATTGATTATCAATGCAACCAGCCAGAAAGGTGTAAACACAAACACCATAGCGAACTTTCTGACCACAAACAACAACCAAGAACAACTGGGGTTAGTATATGTAGGCCTTAGGGTTACCAACAGCACGGTGGTGGTTTCATCCTCAAGCATGGATGGAATTACTCGCCTAAAACAATCCATCGAGCAAGACCCGTGGGCACAAGGCTAGAGCATGTACATCCTGGCCCCCAAAAAACCAATGTTTCGAATCGTTGGCGTTCCGGTTGGGCTCCCCGCAGCCGACATCAGCAACTACAATCTCACACAAAACACTCGCCTCCAAGGAACACCGCAAGACGCTTTCATCACCTCTGACTACATAAACAGGAACGGAATACGAATCATCAATATAGCTACCTCCATCCCCCTTTACAGACAACTGAAGCAGCTGACACACCTCAACATAGGCTGGGTCTCGTGCCCGCTCTTCCAACACCACAACATCCACACATGCAAGCTGTGCGCTACCATTGGCCATGTTGGAAAGCACTGCCGCAACCGGTTCAGGCGTAGGGGGTACTACGCTGAGCCACACACAGAAAACCAGTGCCCCTAACGGGGGACCACTCAGCCCCCTCTGTGTCCCTCCTGCTGGTCAGCTGGCAAGGAAGCCCCACACAATGTCCTCGCACCAGAGTGTCCCATTCGACAGCAATGGATCGCACGAGAGGAGGCATGCTGGAACTAAAAAAGCCCAACCAAGTCCCGACACGAATACACATAACACAAGCGAAGCTCACAGGCAGCACCATACATATATTCCAAAAATGACCCGGTCGTCTAATCTTCAACACATCTGGCAGTGGAACTGCCGTGGTTTCCGAATTAAAAGAGCCAACCTGCAAGCTCACATTGCAGCCATACCGAACTCCCCCATCCTTCTGGCACTACAGGAAACGCATCACCCACCCAAACTAAAAGACTATGCATCTCACTCCCCGCCAGACTTCCCCCAGATAGCCACCCTCGTACACCGAAATATTGCCACCAAGCATCAAACTTTCGCCTCACCAATCCCGCACATACTGACTACTCTCCACCTCCCCAAATCCTCTGTCACACGCCTGCACGTTCTCAACATCTACAGCCCCCCCAAAATCCAAACACATCTCTTTCAAATACATCTTTCACCAAGCCCTTTCTCTCGCTAAACGTGACCCTCTCATATTTGTAGGTGACTTCAACGCCCCCAGTGTGGAGTGGGGTAACTCCCACACGACTCGCAAAGGTCGTTTACTCTCTGAAGTTGTCCACTCCCTTCAACTCACCCCCCACACCGACCCTTCATCTACCACACGCATTGGCAAACAGTGTCCAGCGTGACACCACTCCAGACCTCTTGGAATCATCACCGTTGGGTACATTCCATAGAGCCAAGTTGGGGGTGCAAAGGTGTGTATCTGAATGCTCTGGAGTGTTGCTTCTGTTTTAGCAAGCTGCGGGTGAGGAGGTGGGACATTTTGTTTTTAAATGCAGTAATGTTGGGTGATGTCTTGAAATGTGACAAGGGGAACGAGCCTCCGTGTTTCCTCCGAGCCAGGGAGAAGAGTTCCCCGCCTTGTTTATTGGCAAAATAATTGCCCGTTAGGGAGGAGCGTCCGGGGCCCACACAATTTCCATCTTCCTGCTGGGCTGCGTGTTGAACCAAGAGCTCACTCCGTAACAAAGGCCTCATAACCTGCCAAAACACTGCGACACACGGCTTGACAGTCCGTAATTACGAGATTTTCTGGAGTTTCAGAGGTAGCGAGGGCCACTGCAAATTCTTCTGTGTCCCAGACAGATGTCGCATTAATTAAGCGCAGGTGACGATCTTGCCTTTGGTGGTTACAATGGCCAAGTTATTGTACGGATTGGAGCAAGGGCTGGCATCTGTGGATGAAACCTTATGATTCTTTCCGTAGATTTGTCCTCCGTCTTCCCTACAAGGTGGCGACGTCCGGAGTGCAAATTTGGATGCATGTTTTGGGGAAAAGGGTGGCTACGAATGGATTGACGCTGATCACGGGGGATAGGTTTACTGTCCGGGGGGAGGAGATGACGTTTCGAGGTCGTGGAAAAGATCCAGTTCTCCTAATGTTTGAGTAGGGTGGAGACGTTGACTGGAAAGATGCCCTTTGACTAGTTCTAACATCGAGTTGCGGCTGCCTGATTGGAGCACTTTAGTTGTGGTGGAATAAGGAGATTAACAGCTTTTTTATAAGTTTGTGGATGACGCGATAAATGCATTCCTTGTCACTTTCCTGAGAGTTAGGTAAGAGCCGATGTAGATGACCAATATGAGGAAAGCGCGGAAAAGGCAAAGAAGGTCTTCCTCCTTCATGCCGCGATGTCGATTGAAGATGCGGCGAAGCATTTGGATAACTTGAGTGAATACTGTGGTGAGCTTGAATACTGCTGATCATTCCACGTGTTGGCCTGGAGAGTAACAAAAATTGTCTTGGGTGAAGGTCTGGGACGTATAAGCTGACCATAGAAAGTAATTTGAACTGTTTCTTTTCTGGGTACAGGGGGACTTTTTCGCGCAATGATAAGGACAGGCTTTTGAGGGGAATAGCGAGGCCAGTTGATAAGGCATATTGTTTCACACTGTCAGTGGCACTTTGAAGGGTATACTAAAGTTCGCCTAAAAGAACCCATGTCCATCCAAATGATAATAGTGTCACGAAGCCAAGGCCGACGCAGTTGTTTGGAAAAGAAACAAGTTTATTGGAGCGAACTTGTGCTCCCCTAACAACTAAAAAGAATACAGAGGCGGCGAAGCAGCGGTCAACAAAGTGACGTACGTGCGTCGGCGAGCGTCGCAGAATCGAATGCCGAGGCGTCTGCTCTGCAGGGTTTTTATCTTTCGGCGCGAGTGTTTCTGGAACCGTCGATTCACATCCAGAACATTGTAGATCACAGACGATTATTCTGGGATAGTGAAGTTAGGGCGAAACAGTTTGCTTATCTGAATGTGATAGCCCGTGCGGCATAACAATAAAGAATGGAAGACGCGCTTTGCTTGGAATGCAGATGACACAGCCGGGCGTGGCCGGGCAGTAAAAACAAACAATAAATAAGCAAGCCCATACATGGTTCGCGGCATTACCCCCCTCTAAGAGTGCATCGACCCGATGCTAAAATAAAAGACAGTCCGAACAAACAATAACAACAAAAAAAAGTCCGTCATCTTGCATAGTAAGGTTTCAAGCGAACCACGTGCACGACTTCAGGCCGCGTGCGTCGTCGTGATGTTCCGGAATCACCATCGGGGATCACCTCTTAGGTAAATTGGCCGACACGTCATAGAATTTGGTACGGTCCGAAATATTGTCGCAGAAGCTTCTCACTGAGTCCGCGTCGTCGGATGGGAGTCCAAACCCAAACACGGTCCCCTGGGTGGTACTCGGCGTCTCGGCGTCGGAGTTTCTAGCGCCCGGCATCCACGAGCTGCTGGCGCGTAGTACGAACTCGGGCCAGCTGGCGGGCCTCCTCCGCACGCTAAAGGTTTCCTTGGACGTCGGTGTTGAGGTCGTCGTCTTCTACAAGCAGAAGCATGGTGTCGAGCATCGTAGTTGGTCGTCTTCCGTAGATAAGCTCGAACGGTGTCAGCTGCGACGTCTCCTGGATAGCTGTGTTGTACACAAATGTGACATACGGGAGCACTTCGTCGCAAGTCTTATGATCAACATCAACGTACATTGACAGCATATATGCGATTGTCTTGTTCAGACGTTCTGTTAGTTCGTTCGTTTGGGGGTGGTACGCCGTCGTTCTCCTGTGATCCGTGTTGCTGTAGCGTAATATTCCTTTCATCAGCTCCGCAGTAAAGGCCGTTCCGCGGTCCGTGATTAGGACTTCCGGGGCTCCATGTCGCAGCACAACTTGGCTTATGAAGAACTTTGCGACTTCCTGTGCAGTGCCCCTCGGAAGAGCGGCGGTCTCTGCGTAGCGCGTCATGTGGTCTGTCGCCACGACAATCCACTTGTTCTGTGATTGTGACGTAGGGAACGGGCCTAGAAGGTCCATTCCAATCTGTTGAAAGGGCCTCGACGGGACGGCGATCGGTTGCAGAAAGCCGGCGGGTCGTGTCGGCGGCGTTTTTCGTCGCTGGCAGTCACGGCAACTCCGAACGTAGTGGGTGACGTCGGATGTAAGGCGGGGCCAGAAGTACTTCGCCTTGATTTTTGCAATAGTGCGAGCTGTGCCGAGATGTCCGGAAGACGGGTCGTCGTGGCACGGTTCCAAAATTTCGTCACGGAGCTCTGCAGGGATGACAAGTAGATAATGCGTTCTCGTTCCGGGGCTGAAATTCTTCTTCACGAGGACTGAATTTTTGAGGCTGAATGCTGGCAAGTTCCGCTTGAACGACCTAGGCACGGCGACATTTCGTACTTCGAGGTAGTCGATCATGACGCGCAAGTCGGGATTGGCACGCTGCTGGGCGGCTAGGTCGCTCTCCGTAACTACTCCGAAGAACGCGCTGTCTTCATCGCAGTCTAGTGGTGGCGTGTCGATGCGGGTACGGGACAGGCAGTCGGCGTCGGAGTGTTTCCTGCCGGATTTGTAGACGATTGTAACTTCGAACTCTTGCAGGTGCAAGCTCCACCGCCCAAGACGGCCAGAGGGGTCCTTCAAATTGGCGAGCCAACACAGCGCATGGTGGTCTGTGACAACATTGAATGGTCTACCATATACGTATGGGCGAAATTTTGAAATGGCCCATATAATTGCGAGGCACTCTTTTTCAGAGACTGAGTAATTTTTATCCTCCTTCGACAGACCACGGCTTGCAAAGGCGACTACTTTTTCGCTAGCGCTTTGCTTTTGGACGAGAACGGCACCCAAACTTATATCGCTCGCGTCGGTGTGCATTTCTGTTTCGGCGTTTTCGTCGAAATGAGCGAGCACGGGAGGGCTTCGCAGGCGTTTTTGCAGCTCGCAGAATGCCTTTTCTTGGTCGTTTTCCCAGCTAAAAGGCGTGCTATTTTTCGTCAACCGTGTGAGTGGCTCTGAAATGCGGGCGAAGTTTGCGGAGAAGCGCCGGTAGTATGCGCACAGTCCGAGAAATCTTCGCACGCCCTTCCGCCCTTTTTGTCTTTCGGCCTTGGGAAGTTCGCAATGGCCGAAGTTTTTGCCGGGTCAGGTAGGACTCCCGCGGCGTTGACGACGTGGCCCAAGAACCTCAGCTCCTCATACGAGAAACGACACTTTTCAAGCTTCAGCCTTAACCCCGATGTACGAATGGCCTCGAGTGCAGACTCCAACCTTGCAAGGTGTTCGTCGAAATTCCGGGCGAATACCACAACGTCGTCGAGGTATACGAGGCAAGTGTGCCACTTCAGGCCAGCTAGTACAGTGTCCATGACTCTCTGAAACGTTGCTGGCGCCGTGCACAGCCCAAAAGGCATCACCTTGAACTCGTATAGGCCATCCGGGGTTATAAACGCAGTCTTCTCTCGGTCTCTCTCGTCCACTTAAATTTGCCAGTAGCCGGTTTCAAATCCATCGATGAGAAGTACTTGGCATGGCAGAGGTGGTCAAGGGCGTCGTCGATTCGTGGCAGGGGATACACGTCCTTTTTGGTGATTTTGTTTAGTCGCCGGTAGTCAACGCAGAACCTTAATATGCCGTCTTTTTTTTACGAGTACGCCGGGCGGAGCCCAAGGGCTTTTCATTGGCTGTTTAATGTCGTCGCTGAGCATGTCGTCGACTTGAGTCCGGATGGCTTCCCGTTCGTTGGAAGATACGCGATATGGTGACGGTCGGGTAGGTCGGGCTCCATCTTCAGTTATAATACGGTGCTTCGCTAGAGGTGTTTGACGTAACTTTGAGTTCGACGAAAAACACTCGCTGTAGCGACGCAGCAAAGCCAATAACTTGTTCCTTTCTTTTTGCGGTAGCGCCGGATTGAAGTCGAAAGGGTGCGGAAGCTTGAAGGTATCGTCGGGTGCGCGTTCAAAGTCGGCGATTGCTATCACATCACTTGCTTGTTGCGTTTCTTCGACGAACGCAATTGCAGCGCCCTTGTTTAAATGCGGGTACTCCTCGGTGAAATTGGTGACCAAAACGTGGGATTTGCGCTGCTTAAACCGCGCAATGCCTCTTGCGGCAGACACACCGCGGTCAAGAAGCAACCTTTGGTCCCTCTCCACTATAGCATCGACATCGGGAGCAGCACCTTCACCGTAGACGGTGATCATCAAGCTTGCACGGGGTGGCAGGGTGACGTGATCATCGGCGATCCTTACAGCTGCACAGCGTTCGGGGTTCGATTCCGGCGTGATGGAGTGGTCGGAGGAAAAAGTTATCGACTTCGTCTGCAGATCGATTATTGCGCCGTCGTCCGTCAAAAAGTCCATTCCGAGAATTACGTCGGCAGAGCAGTTGGGCAAAACGACGAACACCGCAGGGTACGTCGTGCCGTCTATGGTGACACGCGATGTGCACGTTCCACTTGGCCTCACGAGGTGGCCTCCTGCAGTGCGTATGAGCGGACCGTCCCATCTGGTCATCACTTTCTTCAGCTTAGACGCAAATGGTCCGCTCATTACGGAGTAGTCGGCTCCCGTGTCTACGAGGGCGACTACACCAAAACCGTCGATGGACACCTTGACGTCGGATGCCGCTTTCCTCGAGCTCCGGGTGCGTCGGGGCGTCGCATCTCGGCTTGTGCGTGTTGACGGACGGGCACTGTGCGTCGTCGTTGTCGACATCTTCTCAGCGGACGTCTCGGTCAGGTCGGGTAAGCGTCGCAGCGTGTAGCTGTCGTCGTGTTCGGAAGTCTCGTCAGGGTTAGGTCGGGTCGTCGGGATGAGGGCATGTCGTGAATCACTGTCTTCAGCGCGTTGTTGCGTCGTTGGAGGGTTTCCGGTTTTTCGCCGTAGAGCAACTTTACCTCCAGAAGTTGCTGCTTTTAGTTTCCCCCGCGTGGGCTGGGGGACGTTCCACGGGCGAAGTCAGCGTTGCTACGGCGGTTCGGCGATTGGTATGGGTAGGGCGATGGCGAACGGTTGAAACGCGCTGGGCCACGGCTGGTTTCAGATAGATACTCGTCGATCTCACGTGGTCGTTGGCCAGGGAGAAGGCGAGGTGCGCCGACGGAGAAACCACGCCGTCCGAGTCTCTTGTATGGGCAGCGACGGTAGATGTGGTCGGCCTCTCCGCAGTGGTAGCACAGTGGACGTTTATCGGGAGTTCGGCATATGCCCGTCTTCCTCGGCGTCTGGTTTCGGGCTACCGGTGATTGGGCGGGTGACAGTGAGCGACGGTATGGCGGGGCCTCTTGACGGCCTGTTGGAGCTGGGCGGGGTCGACGAACCGCCGCGGAGTATGTCATAGCTTGTGGCTCTCGCGGTACCTCGGATGACGTAGAAGTTCCCAACGCTTTTTGCACTTCTTCTCTAATCACGTCGGTGAGGGAAGCGACTAGGGGCTGCGGCGGCGTTGGGAGAAGTTGGGAGAAGCACAAACTTTTTATTCACATATGAAACTAAAGTTTGTTCTACACTTACGTAAAACGTAGAAGTATTTTTGTCGTTAAAACTTTTTCTTTCAAAGGGTGGTTTCTGGATAGACTGCGATTCCTGCCAAAAAATGCCGTACAGTAAAATGTGGCAAGAAAAGGAGTGTTCGTATGTTTCTGAAACTGGCAATGCCGGCCCCTAACGTACGGCAGTGGTTAATATGCTTTGCCTCCTACCGCTGTAAGAGGGGGCCGAAATTACTATTCATACCAGGGGGCCGAAATTACTATTCATACCAGGCAGAAGGAAGCTCTGCCTGATACACTTATGACGCAGATTCAGGGGCGCAATTGTGCGAGATTTAGAGCGTGGACAATTACAATGGATAACTAGAAACTTCCTAGTTGGACACACGAAAGTAAATTTTGATATCGCGCATACGTCACACGAGTTGACAACCATATACAGTGCCCTTGTACACCCTACCCGAACGTAAAGTGACGTCAAACCTTGAGAGACGCATTAACGGCGCAATTTGAGGGTATTAGATGTTGTTTTGTTATTCATTCCGCAGCCTCGGGCTATTCTCATTGCCTGCGCATAGCTCGGTTCGAGTCCCTCAAATTATTATTCAAAGCAGCAAAATAAAGTCTTAAAAAGTCCTAAAGTCCTAATACAAATCAAGCATTTCTTCTCTCACAGCAGTACTACCAGGCGGTCTCCATTTTTTTTGACGCTCGTTCAGCTAGGGGCAAAATATGCATAGCGGCTGACATTTCGCCCTGCGTCACGCTTGCAAATGAATCCATCATTGAGAATATGAATTCTCATTTTAGAATCGTTGCTTGATCAACGCTTTCGGGCCTTATTGTTTTAAAACAACTGCTATGAACAAACAAGGATACTGGATGAACTTGATACCTCGTTTCTCCGTATAATCCCATACTTTCTACTTAAGAGGTAGTAGACTGTGGGTCAGCCTTCGGCTGCCTCCCAGGTTTGGCAGATACTCGTTCGGCAACTCTGCTTATACCTGGTGTTGAGCTTTGAAAGAAAACCAATGATTTCTTGTTGAGGTACGTATTGCATCATTTATGATCCCGATGTGAGGCACCGCCAATATGTTGACTGTGTGGAAGCTGTAGTGCGGTAGGTTACATAATGGTGCAAATGAGTCGCTCCTAAAGTGTGCTTACTTTCAAATGTAGATACAAAAGCATTACAAAAATAACTCCACACAACAACTTCACCCACTGAGAAGTATTGAACAGTAAAAAGAGCTTGAATAAGAACGAGAGTGGTGACCAGAATATAAAAACGAACTAAAGAGAAGTACGACAAAAGATGCCTCTTAGTTTTCTACATGTGCCAATTTCTTTGTTCGTAAAGCGACTTTTAAGCCCTACTACGTTTATTTTTTATTTCTTCTCCTTTGGCTGCTTTTTCTTTGTTGGTTATCGGTTAAAAAGAAACCGTGAAGGGTAGGATGCACTGCGGATAATATTTCACTGTGTCACAGATTACACCTGCATACTACGCAGTCCGGGGGGGGGATGAGAATATAGGGGGAGAGAGCAGGGTAGGAGAGGTAAGAGTGCGTATAATACGTACAAAGTTTGTAGGGCCACTGTAGCGGAGTCATGGATACAGAGCCGAACAGCGCACCTGACACGCCGAAGCACAGAACACATCAGCTGTACACTGCACAGACCAAATCGCACCACACGGCGGCATGGCACTGCACAGCACTCTGCGACCCAGGTCATCCCACCAGATGACATCGGGGCCCTTTGGGAGAGAGAGGAGCAAAGCTTTTATTGAGCATTTATATGCCTGGGTCATCCAGAAGACCAAGCGTCGTCTTTGCACGTTCCGCCCTCGCCGTTAGCATGGCCAGGTCGGTGATGTGGGCGCTGGACAGCGCTGTCTCCCACTGCTCAAGGTTGGGGATAGGGAAAGAAGGTGGCAATTCTGTGTTTTGGCTACGTTCCCAAAATACGTGGTATAGGGAGCCTGAATTTCCACAGAACTTCCATTGCCTTTTCGGAAATGGGAAGCGTTTAGGCTTGCGCTTGGGAGCCCAAGGTTGTAGTAGGGAGCCTGCAAGTCGCTCCATGTGGGTTGGTCATCCATGTAAACCGCGATGCGGAGGAAAGGGGGTGCGTGGCAGGAGCATAGCAGATGTTCCACCGTCTCAGGTTCATGCCCCGTCGCACATGTGGGTGACTCCCTGCGTCCTTATCGGTATAGCGGGCCGTTGTTTCGCCGCCGTTCAGCTGCAGCCGCAGCAGGAGTGGCCCTCTCGGCTAATCCGGGCCCGCATTATATGCGAGGCCTGGCCTCTGACGACGCAAACGTCAGGTTGCATCGCATTCTTATAGCTGGACGGGGCGGTGCTGTCTGCACCGAATGCAGCCACGCCATGGGAGACAGGGGTCCCTCCCTGTCTGATCGGCGCCCCTTTTAAAAGTGTAAGCTGCCTCGTGGCGAAAGTTGTGTGTAACGCGTTACGAGTAATGGATTACTTTATTCAAAAACATTTCCTTGTAATTTTTTATTATCAGGATTACTTTTTCGAAAGGGTAACGTTCTGGGCAATGCAATTGCAATATCTCGTAATTGATCGTAATTACCGGTAATCGTTTACCTTTTTTTTCAAAAATAGGTTATAACAAGCTTTCTACGGCAGTTCTCGTCCCGAAAAATATGCGACCGCTCTTTAGGCGCCTTTCCTCCTGTCAGATGTCGGCGCGGCTCACCTCCCATTACACCCAACTCGGAATCTTACACACGGTGCACGGAACACGGCCGCACAACGCTGCGCCTCGGGCAACAGCGGCAACAAATAAGCGGGATGTTTCATAGAGGACATGGACGTTAGAATAGAAGCACTGCGCAACTACGAGCTCAGGCGCAAGGTGTTTCTACATCATAATACCTCCCTTATCTCCGGTGCATGTATTGAGAAAGTGTTAGGGTAGCAGCTGACCCCTTAACGAGGAAACGCGAAAGAATCGGCGACGGCAACTTTGTAAAACAACTCGCGTTTAAAGTTCTCGACGTGTAACACTGTATCACACAAGCCACAGTATGCCTGCCAGCCTTCAAGCAAGCGTCCAGCATTTTCTCTACAGTAGTTCGCTGTAGTGGAGTAAACTTCTGTTCGGAAGGAAAGTAATTTGGAATAAAATTTGGAATGAAAGTAACGCAAGAGTAATTAATTATATTTATGTACTTTGTCAGGTACTTGTTTAGGGTTGTGATTGACCACTGTAATCAATTACATTTTGACGCAAGTAATTGTAATCGGTTACTTATTTTCTATCAAAGTCAAAGGAGCTATGAAAGTATGATTCCCTCATCTTTGCTGATTTGCTTTTGTGAAGGAGGAAACTTTTGCTGGGTGAGTCGATAGTGAGAGAGTATAGTATATGAGTGTACGTGAGAAAAACTTAATGAGCGCTGATTACGTCAGCCCGACTAACTGTAAGTCTTGCTACTCCAGACAACAAAAGAAGATTAAACAGAGTGTCGCATAAAAGAAGCTGGTCCTTTTAATATGCGCCAAAACCAAGACAAACAAAAGCGAAGATAGAGACGTAAATACACCGAAGCAGTAAGCGATTTTTTTTACGTGTCGCAATTTTTTGTGTTAGGTGCCCGTAAGAAGACTGGAGTGCCCCGAGAAATCTTGTCATCGCATTTCACAGGCAGCGGTGTTTGCAGCCCGACCAAATTCTGTGCTGTCCTAGCGGCTTTCGCTACGTCAGGCTACAGCAGCGAAATATTCCCCCCTGGTGTATATTACCATGAAACTCTTCGGACTCTGGCACCTGGTAGAAGATAAAATTCGGTGCCTTCCTTCGATGGAATAAAATTTGCTCCTCCTCTTTTTCTGTTACTACTTCATCGTTGCCATCGCCATCGCCATCAACATGAGCAGCATTTTCTCTTTTGCCGCGGGTATTGCGTGACGCGCGGTTCCACTTTCCCTGGCACTTGCCACAGCAGCCCGATCCCTGCGCCCTGTACGCGGCCACTTCCAACGTTCTCTCATCACCACCCAGCGATTTGGCACCTGCAGCAGTGCAGCTGTGGACGCTCGGACGTCACTTCCGCAACAGCTTCCGAAGCTGCAAGCTAGAGAGCGTCGTCTGCGAAAGACAATGCGAAAGAGTCCCCGACAATGCGAAAGAGTTCCTCCTTCAGATTTTCAATCCATCCTGAGACAGCAGCTGCTATCTAGCTCCTGGTCTTCCTTCTACTTCCATAGCTAACCTACGGCCTTTATCCTTAGCGTCATGCGTTGGTAAGACCCGTGAGCGTATGGCTCTGAGCCGCCTCTCTGAATTTCTCGAAAAGAGGGACTTGTCCACTCATTCTCTCATCCGATTCCAACGCCGTGTCTGTGCTCAGGATGTTTTTGCTTATCCAGCTCACCTTTCTCTCTGCCACTCCCACCCAAATCCACGCTCTGGTGACCGTTGATGTCCGCAAAGCATTTCACGTTGTGTGACATGACCATATCTTGGCACAGCTTGCTGCAGTATCCTGCGGCTCCGCATGTACTCCTATCTCCGCTCCATCTTTCCTCACCGAGTTGCTCGCTTTCAAATCCACTTCAATCGGCCTGACCCTCCACCATCACTCGAGGCACTCCTCAGGGTGTGTTCTCTCCCCCCTTTTCAATAAGGCTATGACTCCTTTCGCTTCCTAACTAGATGAATTCTGTGGTCTTCATCACATTCTTTACGCCACCGACATTCCCCTTTGATGTTCGTCTGGCTCTCCGGGTCACGTGCAGAATACCCTGCAACGTGGGTTGGATCTCATCGACTCTTTTTTCATCGCTGTTGGTTTTTCCCCTGCTCGGAAAAAGTGCTTCTCGTTCTCGAACGTTCCTCTTACCAGCGCGCCCACAGTTCCCTCATCTCGATCCATATTTCTAGTTCTACCACTCCTGTCGTGACCAAATGCGAGGTTCTTGGCTTTCCTTTGCATGCAGCGAAGAACATAAAAGCCCTACACAGCGCCGTCCCGACCTGCCACTCGGTAACCCACCTTCTGCGTCGTGTGGCCACTCGGCGAGCAGGTCTTTATGAAGTGATGCCTGCAGCGTTGCTCACACGCTCACCCTCAACAACTTCTTGTACTTTATCCCTTACATCTCCTTCACCAACACTACATTCAATATACTTGTGAGCGCCATGGTGGTACTCTACAATGCAGAATGAACCTCCCCATCCCCACTTCTACTAATCAGCCTTTTGCAACGTCCTCTTTCATTCCCTTCACTCTCTCCTCAATCGCGATCGTGATTCCCAGCTTTCTCGGCTCTCGCTCACCAGTCAGGGTCAATGGAAACTGGTTCAGGTGAGCATATCTCCGATTTCCGTCTCCTAACCCTCCCGATGGAATTTCGTGCCCAACCTTCGCATCCTCCCCCTCCCGTCAACCATGTCCCCAGTCAACCATGTCCCCGTCTTGCGGCTGCGCAGCATCATTCTCGTTTTTACGTGACTCAGGGAATTGCTTACTCAGATGCCTCCTTTGTGTCTCCTCGAGGCTCGTGCGCTTACGCTCTCTACCACCCTCACCTCCTGAAGCCGAAACCCACACTAGAGGCCCGTACCTTCACCCTCCCGAAGCAATGTCTCTTGAGGTTCTCGCCATTATCCATGCCCTTCAGCCCTGTGCTTCTCTTTCCCCGTTCCCGAATACAGCCTTTTCTAACTCTCACGCCGCGATTATTCCCATACAAAATCGCTCACAACACTCTACTCTTCAACAGGTGGTCGAACGAGCGTCCTCCGCTCTACAGCCATCCATCATTTTCCCTCCGTATGGCGCCTGGACATTCCGGGATTGGTAACAATGAGTTGACGCATCAACTCGCCCGCGACATTCTTTACCGGGCACCGTTGATCCCCTGGCCCGGTCCATCGGAGGACGGTGGGAACCTTTCCCATGCGGTGTACCATCAAGGTCTACCTTCAGCTCCGTCTAGACAAACGCCTCTACACGCCTCCTCACCAATCACTCACCGTAACGGAGGCTTCACTCCTACAGCACATCAAAATAATGCCCTAATCACTCCCTCCCGCCCATTCTTCTATCGCCACTGATCTGACCCTTCTTAGCCCGACAGCCCCACTGCCTACGCTGACATACCTCCTTGCCTATTCCACTGCCCGGTGGCTCAGCTGTCCGACTCGTATCCCTCCCTATCCCTTTCCACCCCCGCCTGGACCGACATGCTCGGCCTGTAGCTTCGGGCGAATAAAGTTTTCCTTTTCTACTCTTACATTCATGTCTTATATGGTTAGTTGTGCGAGCTGGCGCACTAACATCCTGGTAGACAGGCATAATACACACTCTAAGAAAAAAAAGGGTGTGGTAGTTTCTCTCTTAAGGGTGAAGCTGAAATGTATCACATGTTGCTCCCAAGAGGTAGGAAATTTCTTGTCCCTTTCAGAGGGACGAGCGCGTTTCTTCCTGTGGCAGTGGAGGAAGGTAGCCCCTTTTCATGAGCTAATGCAGAAGCGTTCCTACCCTAAAGCACCATGGCGGCCATACCCGAGCATGGCTTGTTATGCGAGGCAGTGCTAGCAAGCTGATCGGTTTGATAATCAAGGAAGTACATGCACCTAGGTTACGCTAAAATACCAAGACATTCTGTACCAAGAACCAGAATTGCAGTTAGCAAGTCAAAACGCAATTGGTATGCGGGGCCTCCATTAGTCCCGGGAGGCGCTCCGCCTTCGCTTTCAATGCAAACGTGCCGACGTTCATAGAGCAAGTCAGAAGGATTGCATTCAGACTGCCACCTTTATTTCCCACAGCCTGGTAACCCCGCCGTTCCCCGACACATGAGATAACAAAGATCCAGTGCTTTCGTTTGAGAAGCACAAGTTATTAGTCTCCTCACCTTGATACAAAAGCTGCAACGACACGTAGTACGTCTGCAACCGGGCATCTTAGCGCAAAGGCGGCGCAGGCGGCGCGAAGAGGGTATTCCTCCCGACCATCGGAGTAAGGACGCCACTGCACAAAAGAATGCACGAATAAGACTGCTCGCCATCTAGAGACCTCGAGGTGTACCAATCGTAAATGTTTAACAATGGCCAACAGATGACCCTAAATAAAGGGGCGGCGAGGGAGGTGTAGGGGCAGCTACTAAGCATCACTATCAATGGGTGCTTACATCAAGGCGTTTCCTCTATGGCTAACGTAGACATTACACACGCCGTACGTTGGTAACCATAGATTGGGAAGAAACAGCACAGCACAGCATCGTACACTTTATTTAATGCATTGCCAAAGCCCAACATGTGTAATATAAAACAGCGCAAGCATAATACATGTATGCATAAAGCATATACACTTTGCACAACACATGTTACAGTTTCCACATGTCTATGACGTTCGCGTGATCACAAAGCGCCACTAAACATAAAACAGCTACAAAGTATTCTTAACACTGATCGCAGAGCATCCATGTAAGAACAATGTTTTTTCGGTAACCTACGGCAATCCATGAGCCTCACCCGTGTTTTGTTATTTCCTCTATTTAAACTGTGTAACAGTTTTTTTTCATTATTTTCAAGTTTCGTAAGATGCACTAGAATAGCTCAAAGAGCAAAAATAGTACGTGTGGAGAAACAGGACGGTGGGTATGTTTGAGTAATAACCCTCATTGATTTTCCTTTCCTCCTTTGGCAGAGAGCACACCCCTGGTCTGGAAACCATTCCGGTACGCCAGCCGGAATGCTACTGAAAGCGGGCGATTCGTTGTTATTAACTGATTGATTGATTGTGTTGTTTAAGCCGCCGATGCAACGCCGGCGATGAGGCGCGCCGTAGTAGTGAGCTCCAGATTAATTTTGACCACCTGGCGATCTTTAACGTGCGCTGAAATCTCGTACACACGTGCGTTTTTGCTTGTCGCCTCCATCACAAAAGCGGCCGCCGCGGTCGGGAACCTCGTGCCTGGCAGCGCAATGCCTTAGCCAATCAGCCACCGCGGCGGGTGTTATTGGTATTTCACGCACCGCTATGCTGCAGTCCATGCTCATTGGTGAAAAAACTGTCGGTTTATTACCAGTGCAGCTGCCTTTTAAATACGCTTGGGAGTCAGTAGAAAGCGTCTAGAAATGCGGTGGTAATGTTGAACAGGGCGCAGGGGAGTCGCACACAGCAAGCTTGCAGCTGTGCCCACAGAATGCGCGCCAAACATACCGATGGTGAGCCGTACGTTTGCGTGGCAGGCACTTGACAGAGTTGTCCTGTAAGCCCGGCCGGCGAAAGCCACTGTGAAACCAAGAACGGTTTTGCTGTCGCCGTCGTCGCCGTGGGCAGATCGCAGACGACAGGGGAGAATATTTCTTACCCCGTTTCGGTGTTTGGTAGACGCCAGACAGAGGCTGATAGATGTAATGAGCTAAAGGGAGAAACTCGCTGAGCTTGGGTAGAAAACCCACGATTTTCTCCCTTTTCTCCCCCTCTTCTTTAGAGTGGAGGGGTGAAGCTGACATAGGTGAAGGACGACACCTCATCTATACTCGAATACAAGTAAAAAAAAAGGGGCGTAGCTTAATCCCCCACTTCCAGTACCCCCCTTCCAGCCAATGGTGCCGCTTTATCAACGTGACGTCGCGGCCGACCGCCTTGCACCTGCAGGCAGCGCTCGGAGCCAAGCTTTTCTGAGTGAATCCGCGCCGAAACTTAGTTCTTCAGGACGCCTTTTTTTTTGAGCCGAGATAAGAAACTTAGCAAAAAATTCTTTATTTGCCAATGTAATGCAACACGTTAAAAAACGTTTCGTCTGCCGGAGTAGTGAGTTTCAATTTTATTGCTGATGGTAAATTTCGGCTCTTCCGGGTTTTCCTTCAACCACTTGCTTCTGGTTTTATGCATGGCCTGTTCCGTTTTCCGGTTTGGAGCCCGAAGAAGCCGCGTGTGAGTCTGCGTTATGGTTCTCGACTGAGGATTCGGTGTTGAATGGTGGTGGTTGGTTGAGTTTTGCTGCTGTGGGGTGCGGCACTTTTGTGCGAATCCCTCCACCTTCTGACAACGGTAGGATTGTGGTGCGTTCCCATACACGCCACGCCGATGGTACAAGAAAAACAAAAGCTCCGTGTCATCTGCAGCTGCAGGCGGGAGATGATCCGGAACGCGTACGTTCGCTTGCGGCGCATCTACACCCGGAGCACAGCGTTGAAGAAACGGTGGCGACAATGAGCGATCTTCTTAGAATAAGCGTGAGTTTGGTGATGGCAGTGAACAAGGAGATGAAAAATAACGATGGAAATCTTGCGACACCCTCCCGAAAGTGTCCGCGAAGCGGTGGAAAGAGTCGATGCTCAGAAGTGTACGACGACTTCACGAAGTGGAGATTGCGGTCGTCCGTGCATCGCCTTTTTCGCCGCAATGGGATCCCGACAGTGAAGGCAATTGCTGCGGATGTCAACGCTAGCGGCGATGTTACTCCTCTCAAGCCATGGAGTGTGCGCCGGCTGCTGAATGACATCGGGTTCAGGTATAAGAAGACGGGCCGGAACTCGCTGCTGATCGAGCGGCACGACACTGTCGCGTGGCAGCAGAAGTACCTGTACGACATCGCCATGTACAGGATTGAAGATAAAAAAATATTCTACTTTGCTGAAATCTGAGTGATGCGGGACACGCGATATCGACTGTTTGACGGGCACAATAGTTGCTTCCCACCACGACGCCTTCATGCGTGGTCTGACAACAGGTTTTAAGGAGCCGTCAAGGAAAGGATAGCGCCTGATTGTAACTCACAGCGAGGGCGGTTTCGTCGGTGGGTGCATGGACATCTTTCGGAGTACGAAGGCAGGCGACTACCACGAGGAGACGGACGACATCCGTTTTGAAAGGTGGTTTGGGGCCGTTTTGCTACAACTGCCACTCGGTAGTGTCATTGTCATGGGCAATGCCTCGTACCACTAGTGGCTTTATGAAGCAGTGCCTACGACGTCTTCGCGCAAAAATGTTGTTCAGGACTGGGTGACGTCCGAAATACTTGGTTTGGATGAAAAAACGCTTAAAAAGAAGCTCCTCAGCCTTGTGGCCTCTGTTAAGACACGGTAAATCAGGTAACGTATTGACGGTGCAGCTGAAAGGACAGGATGTATTCGGGAGCACTGCAATTGTGAGCTCAGTCCTACTGAGCGCATATGGGCACAGATGAAGTGAGGCGTCGCAGCAAGAAACGCCACATTTCAGCTGCCACATGTAGAGGTGCTCTTGAGGGAAGAATTTGCCAAGATAACAGCTCAGCACTGGGCAAACACTGTTCAGCATGCGATCAGCATTGAAACAAAGTTCAGAGGAGATGGTGGAGGAAGTGCGCATGTTCAACCTATTATAATACATCTGGGTGAAGACATGTACTCTGAGAGTGACCTATCTGTTATCGAGTCCTTTCAAGATGTGGAAGGCTGCGACCTATTCGCCAGTGCCGTCTTTGCCTCGTTCAGTTAGTGTGGAGGGCGGTGTTTAGCTTAAATACCTGTGTTTCCATAGCTGCAGAAGAAAGAAACTCCTTCAGACAGCAGAGAAGACCAGATATGCTGTTTGTGTGCTTTATTTATTTCTGGAGTTAACTGAGCAGTCTGTGCGTGGTGCGTAACTTGCTCAGGGTTGATTGCTTTGACATGTAGCTGTGAGAATCAGGAGACCATTGCATTGTTTGGTTTGTAATCTCATTTGCCATAACTCAGTGTTGTCTGCTGTGTCGTAGACTCAACAGAGATCTTCCAGTATAACACTGAGGGCGGCAGAAGCTATTTCAACAATCGGGTTATGATCTCATTTGCTGTAGTAAACGGAGCGGTTTTTTGTTTGGTGCTGGCTCATGGTTGATTGACTTGATATGTAGCTATGATAATAAGAAAGGGATGTTGCAGTACTTGGTTTCTGATCTCATTTGTTATAAGTGTGGTGCAGGAATTAAGCCGAATAAGTTCAGTCATGACAGGATTTTACGTGGAAGACGTATTCATAAGGAAACAGTACATCTCGAGCTAGAGAATACCCGCACTGTTCCCAACTATTTTCTGGAAGTAAAGCCACGCTTACACTGCGCGATAGTTTCCACTGCACGAGGAGGGTGACTATTCGCATGCATAGCTTGAGGTGTGTGCAAGGCGAGTCCAGCGAGTTCACAAATTCACTTCAACCAGAATCACTTCTGCAGTGTGTGGCGTTGGGGCGCCTTGTGCGACACTGTAAATGGTGATAAAGGCAAGTTTCACCTACAGGACAAGACACTAATTTGAGTTTTCACTGCAAGGTTTTTACATTGTTTGGACGCTTACTTACGTATGGGATGCAGAAACAGTTGCAAATAAAATGTCTACATGAAAGCATGTAACTGAACATTGTCTGCTTGTGTAGCTGGCTGAGCCAAGTTGTCTTTTGATTGAGCGTTAAGAACTAATGAATCTGCTTCAGTCTCTTATTGCTCATTTCATTTGCTCTGCATAATTCAGCAGTGTGTCTCGTTAGCTGTCTGAGCCAAATCTGACATGATAACAGCAGTGAGGACCAGAAAAGTTGCTTCGGTGTTTTATTTCGACTTGGATTCTGTTTAGTTGCTATCTTCTGTCTTACGCAGGAATTAGTATAAATGGGTTTTATCTGTGGTCTAAGCCACTGGATAAAATGCAGAAGCACAACGTTAATGAAGACCATTCCCTAAGCTTTGGGAAGAGGAAACTACGTTGGCTTCAATCGATCCTCCCATGTATGGGAATAATTTCATGTAGTGCATTTTTGGCAAGATAATAAATTTCTTCCTGAGCATATGATCCGATTTTGGCTCTTGCGTAACAAGAAAAATATGATATCCATTGACCAGTTTCAGCGCAGCGATATGTACCATATGTGTGTGTCCACGCGTCCACTCAACCAACATGTCATACATCAACCACTGCAGATAGCTTTTATGGTACAGATCACTAAATAACCATTCAAATATACTTCATTGCCTGTGTTATGAATTTGGCATCAATTGATGTGCTGTCATTGTGATTTACACTCCTAATATATGCGTACACATTGCACGTGTTGCGTTGTGAACAGCGCTGCAGCAAGCAGCAGCTTACTGTTCGACTTGGCATCCATGATGTTGAGCACTGCTGGAGCAGCGAGCTTCTCACTCAAGCAGCCACTTGTGATGCAAGAGGGAGAATGGGTGAAATGCTCCCTTTTTCCACCGTGAATGTATTATCTCGAATTTACAGCACATGCATGCAGATGACCATTACAGCAGCAGCTTCTTACTTAAGTGATATAACACAAGGCGAGCAGTGCCTATATAGCTTCAATAATGCACATATCTGATGCAAGAATTTGATTTGGGGAAGAATATGCATGCGCATCTGTTGGAAAAGCTGAAAGGTGGGTTATTTGATTTCATTGCTATGTTTCACGTCTTCACATGCATTGTTGCAGCTAATCATACCGGTGAAATCTTGCTCATGAAATTTCACTATCGCGACGCACAGCCCATTTGCGAAGCCTAAGCAAGACAATGAAGTTGAACTTGATGATGATGATGTTTGGATGTTTATGGCGCAAGGCCAACTGGGGCAAAGAGCGCCAAAACAATAGTGATATATGAGGGGTGAAACCTTAAACCCTACGTAAACTCAGCAAAAACAAAAGTAAAATCACAAAACGATAATGAGCATGACTGGTGTATAGGGCCAGATTTCATTATGCATGATAGGAAATGAGGTTTAAAAACTTGACATCTGAGAAAAACTCAAAACACGTTTCACGGAAACAATGGCATCATCACCTAGAAAAAACGACGGATGTAGGGGAATATGTTGTCTGTAGAGTTCTCTGAAGTGTTTGTGTCGTGTTGTGTGGAGTGCCTTGCATGTGATTAGTATGTGCACTACGGATAGGGCCTCTCCGCACCTGCTGCACTGGGGTCTAGATGAACCCGTCAGCAGATACGAGTGCGTCGCATGGGTGTGCCCTATCCGCAGCCTACCCAAGGCGACTTCCGTGTGTCTGTTGTGTGAGTCAGTTGTGTATCGTCCCAAGTGTGGCTTTATTACGTGTAGTTTGTTATCTGTCTGTTCATTCCACTGTGCTTGCCATTTCCTACGAAGGTGTTGTCGAATTTGTGGCTTAAGGTCACTCTGTGGTAGCATTGTTATATCTACTGTGTTCCTTAGTGCAGCAACTGCGGCGTTCTGATCCGCAGCCTCATTGCCAGCAATCCCAGCATGGCCTGGAACCCAGCACAACACCAGAACAAGTTTTTGGGCATATATAGACATAATAGTGTTGAAAACCATATGGACAATTCTGTTTTTGCATGGCTTGTATGATGCCAATGCGCGCACAACGCTCAAGGAATCTGTATATATGATGGACTTCGAGATTTTGTGTTCAAGAATGTGTTGTGCAACGAGTAATATGCCATATGCTTCAGCTGAGTAAATTGTGGTGTATGTGCTCATGGTTCTGCATGCATCAAAGTTTGGTCCATGAGCAGCGCAAGACACTATGGTTGCAGTTTTTGATGCATCACTATAAAACTCTGCATATTAATACTTGTACTGGAGTGACAAGAAGTGCTGCAAAATTGCAGTTTGTGGTACCCTGGTTTTATCAATATTCGTGAAAGACAAGTCACAACACACAGGTTGAAGCTGCCAGGGTGGTAAGACGTCAGTAAAAGAAGATGTGTGAATGTCTAAAAAGGAGATGTCGAAATTTGAAGCTTCCTGTCTCACTCTAAGTGAGAAGGGCAAAAAAACAGACGGGCGATTTACAAACAGTGGCGATGTGGATGTATCATTAAGAACACGTTTAAAAGGATGGTCATTCAAAGATGAAATTTTAAAAGCGTACAGAAAGTCCACATACGTTCGTTGGTAATCAAGGCACCACTTATTACATTCAACATATAGACTCTGGGCCGTGCTAGTGCGGAACGCACCCGACGCAAGGCGCAGACCCAAGTGCAGTACTGGATCAAGACTTTTAAGCGTTGTTTTCGATGCCGACCCATACACGACACTGCCGTAGTCTAATCGAGACCCGACTAACGCGGTAAAGACCCGGAGAAGCAGTTCTTTGTCTGCACCATAGGATTGGTGGGAGAGGACCTTGAGAATGTTTAGTGTTTTGAGGCATTTATGTTTAAGTGTTTTGACGTGAGGTATGAACGTGAGCTTGTTATCAAATATGACACCTAAAAACTTGTGCTCCCGTTTAACAGGAATAGGTGCACGGTTAAGCGTAATCTCAGGGTCGGCGTTAATCCCGCGCTTGCGGGAAAATACAACACAAGTACTCTTGGCCGGGTTCAGTTTAAACCCGTTAAGGTCCGCCCAGCCAGCTAGTTTCTTAACACCGAGTTGTACTTGACGTTCGCATATTGACAGGTTACAGGATTTAAAAGATATTTGCACATCGTCTACATAGATGGAACAGGAAATGGTCGGCGGCAATGACTTTCGGAGGGAGTTCATCTTAACTATAAACAAGGTGCAGCTTAGAACTCCACCTTGCGGCACACCATTTTCCTGCAAATATACAGTGGAGAGGGCACCGCCAACCCTCACTCGAAAGGTTCGTTCGGCCAAATAACTACAAAGAGTGTTCATCATGTTGCCAGAGACACCAAATGACTTAAGGTCCCTGAGGATGCCGTTGCGCCAGGCTGTATCATAAGCTTTTTCAATATCAAAAAATACAGTAAGGCAGAACTGGTTATGGACAAATGCATCTTTTATGTAGGGTTCCAGTGCAAGAAGTTGATCATTGGTAGATCGCCCCACCCTGAAGCCTGCCTGGCAGCCCTCGAGAAGACCTTTGTACTCCAGAAAGTACACTAGCCTACGGTTTATCATTTTCTCGAGGAGCTTACACAGGCAGCTTGTCAGGGCGATGGGACGATAACTTGCGGGAGAGGAAGGGTCCTTCCCCTCCTTCAGAAAGGCCACAACTATAGCCTCCTTCCAAGACCTTGGAAGCTGCCCCGAAAGCCATATTATGTTGTAGAGGTGTAGGAGTGTCTCAAGAGTGTCTGTGTGTAGGTGTTGTATCATGGTGTATGTAATGCTGTCTGCCCCTGGAGCTGAGGGCTTACAGGTGGAAAGAGCAACCTTCAGCTCATGAAGTGTGAATTCAGAGTTGTAAGCAGAATTCGACTTGTTCTTGTCTCGTAAGGGCTTCTTTTCTGCATTAGTTTTGTGTTGCATGAAAGTATTAGTGTAGTGTGCTGAGCTGGACACGTGTTGGAAGTGTTGTGCGAGTGTGTTAGCCTGGTCTTCCAGTGTGTCCCCTGTTGTACTAACCAGGGGCAGGCTGTGTGTCTGTTGCCCTTTTAGTTTTCGTATTCGTGTCCAGACTTTGTGAGTGTCGGTGTATGAGTTTATGGAAGTGAGGAAGGCGCGCCAACTCTCCCTTTTCGCCTCACGATGCACTCGCTTCCCAAAAGCCTTTGCCCGTTTAAAAGAAATGAGGTTATCTGACGTGGGGTACCGGCGAAGGACACCCCACGCCTTGTTCTGGGCCTCTCGCGCCCGCCTGCAGTCCTCGTTCCACCAGGGCCTCCTTGGGCTGCGGGACCCACTGGAGGCCTGGGGAATGGACTTTTCGGCGGCGTCGAGGATGTGCGCCGTGACGAGTTGGGCGGCTTCCTCAACGTGTAGGTGCTTTATGGATGTGTGGTGTAGTTGAGATGTTTGTGTGAATGTGCTCCAGTTTGCTTTTGATTCATTAAACTTTTTATGGGAAGATGGACTGCTCGGGCCTATACCTATATACGTTAATGAAGTGGGGAAATGGTCAGTACCATATGGGTCTGTGCCCACACCCCACTCAAGACATGGAAAGAGAACTGCGGAACCAATAGCCAAGTCAAGATGCGAGTATGTATTGTGTCTTAAGTTATGGTATGTAGGCTGTTTTTTGTTGAAAAGGCATGCTCCGGAGGATGTAAGAAACTTCTCTATCAGGCGACCTCGGGCATCCGTTCTGGAGGAGCCCCAAAGAGAGTTGTGCGCATTAAGGTCGCCTGTTAGTATGTATGGTTCGGGCAGCTGGTCAACCAGTGCCTCGAAATCAGAGCTCAGAAGTGCAAAATCAGGAGGAATGTAGGAATGTAGGAACACACAGTGGTAATACCCATGTATAATATTTATTATCATAGACAATGCAAACTCAACGCAGATCTCTATTCGTATTTCACAAAGGTTTTGTTCAAACCAATTTAAAGCGCTCCAAGGCGAAGAAAACATACTAGCTTGAAATACCACATTTAACAATGGAATCTCAGCGTAACCGAGAATCAAAACAGAAAAGGTGAGATAATAAATCACACCAAGCTGCTAAGCTACAGCTGGTACGCATTCACGTTCAAAAAACGCGATAATTCAGCTTCTTGTATTTGGCAACTTGATCACAATTTGGACGAATACGCTTGCGCCCGGCATGGACTTGGAACACACGGCTCGACATATGCTCTAACGAAATGCAGCGCGCGACGTCGCGCTGTTTGCGTTTCGCCCCGTGCATAGCTCTCCATGGCGTTAACGTCGTTTGCTATGCACAACAGTAATATTTACCACTGGAGTAATCTAGGATAAATTAACAATGAGCTGTCGCCCCCTGTCGCAGTCACTGGTGCGATAACGTGGGTAGCACAGACACAGGAGGGACTAAATGGTAGAACGAGAAGCACTTCACGCTCAAGACGAAACGCCGGCACAGGATGACGACGACCGCTTTGTATCACACAGCGTACACAGAATCCAGTACCTGCAGCGGCGGCTATTTCCCGGCAACGCCGGTCGCTCACAAAACAGAAGAAAAAACACCATTGCGATTGTCGTTACCCAGCATGTTAAGAACACTGCACACAACACGCAAACAAGGAATACGACTGAACGGCACTAAAAATCATTCTCAGAGCCGGACGCCGCCCCTGCATTGACGCGAACAGCGGAGGTGGCCATTTCGGTAGAAGTCCGTAAGCGCGGAAGAACATGCTCTGTGATTTCTTCCGTGAACGCGGCGTAGAGGCACGGCCGCTGGATGAGAGCGCACGTAAGGTGGGCCTTTCATCCAGCGGGCGTAGTAGAGGCGGTCTACCATGACGTCACGTTGATACGGTGACACCATTGGCTGGAGGGGGGTCCTTTGATGAGGAAAAGCCGCATTTTTCTGGAGTTGTATCCGAGTATAGCCGCCGCACAGAGCCTTGTCAGATAGAAAATACACGCGACGCAGAGCCAGGCATCCCTCTAAATGAATAGGTAGAGTGCGTAAATCGCTCTGAGCGACCCGGCAGAGTCACAAGTCATCGCAGTTTAGGGCTCATATTCTACCTAATAGTGGCTTTGGTACATTGGCCAAGATTGGCTGTGTAAGCAACTTCAACTAGGCGCGCTGTGAACTAATTAATCGGCATTGCCAATCTCTCGGTGTGCCTAAATTTCCCGTTTTGCTGTGAAAAGGACCTTATTAGTAATATTTGTGCATTGCCCGTTTATTAGGGGATTCGTTACGCTTTCACTAAGCACCTACCGGAATGATAACTTATATACAGGAATAGCAATCAATCATTTACAGAATCTAAAAATTACAGAACTAGTATCGCGCTGAAGGCGTCCGTTATGTTTACTGCGGAAGAGGTCCGAGCCTAGCTAACTCCCTTTCTTGTTTGTAAGAAGCTTCCCCGAACCTCATGAAAAAAAAAATAAACGCTGAATGCGCCGGCGTCAAAAAGTAGAATTTATCCACATTGGGGTATTAGATAAACAGCAATGTATACTGCGATGGCTAGATATTTTGTGGTTGACGCCGTAATATCGGTAAACAAAGCATTTGCAAAACATTCCATACTGTTGCTCGTCCCCCGAGCTTGCATAGCGAAAGGTTTCAAAAACATTTGGTCGTTTTTTCTGCAGGAGAATTTTCAGCGCAAAGAACAGCCGTTCGATTGAATGGATCAGCACAGAGACACCATACCGTCCCCCTTCAGTTTCCAATCTATGGTAAAGCAACTTTTTGAGCAAGATGGCACAGTGCTTTTGCCGCCCCCGGAATCATTGGCTCCGCTGGCGGCATCTACAACCTTCCCCATAGCCGCGCAGGAACTGGGAGGAGCCGTGGCTTCGGCACCTGGCCAAGCGTTCTCGTCGGAGCCCAGGGCTGTCCATATGGCCATTTCGCCTGCTGTGGGTCCGGGGCTGGGAAGAGCCCAACCCCTGTCACCGGCTGTGTTCGCTTCTTTACCGGGGAGGTCGTCTGCGGGGCCTGTGATGACGACATCCGCACCGGGCGACGTGGAAGCCCAGCGTTCAAGTGGCGACGGCACTCCGCCAGTGCTGTCATGACACCTGGAGCACCCTATGCGGGAGCTGCATATTGAGGCAGAAGGGAGGCGCCACAAGTTGGCGACAAAGCGCAGAGCAACCTTCGCACCGAGCGACAAGGCGGCAAAACCTTTAGGTGGCTACGACATTCCGCCAGTGGCTTCGTGGCATCTCGAGAATGCTATGCCCGAGCTCGGCATCGAAGAAGAACCGAGGTGCCCGCAGCCCCCGTCAAAACGCCTGCGCCTCCACGTTAACTCCGCCAGAGACGAACAGGTCAACGGCCTGCTAAGGAGCTGCTTGCCGCGACAGTGAGAGTTCTGGCGGGTGCAACGCATACCCCTCGTCCTGGAGTCTTGGAGCTGCAGCCTGGAGCTGTGCCCGACACAGATTGTTTATATATACTGCTTGTTCCTATCGTACCAATATTTGCGAGAAATGGGCAACCCGGCATCTAAGTGCCCTTCTGGCCTGGAGTCATCGGCCCTCCAAGAATTTTGTGGGCACCTTCGTTGATACTATCCCTTGAGCCACTCCTTTTTATTTCTTTCCTGGGGCTGAGTACAAGGGAAAAGGGCGGTGGTTGCCAGTCGCATCACACGCGGTGGCTTCCTCATGAGCAATTCATCTTGATTTTGCATTGTATCCTTCCATTGTATCCATTGTTAACTAGCGTCTGCGCTCCCACGTTTAACAACCCATTCAGTGTATTTTAGTGTGTTTTTACTTAGGGGGCACACGTGGTTTTTGGTTAAGTTTAGTTAGTGGGCATAGTTTTTAGTGAGTGGGCATATACAATGAGTACACGGTTTAACTAATGCTCGCATCAGCTTTTCTGCCTGTGTACATCATCTGTTACTCTGCCCTCCGCCCTTCTTCCCACTACATCTTCCCTTTGGTCAGGTAAGTGAACAAAAAGCACGCCAAAAGTGGATGACAAAAAACCTTACCATCCCTTCCTCAAGAAAGTTAAGAGAGACACAAAACACTAAAAGTGCGTATAACCTTGGGTGAAAGTGCGTCCAATCGTTCGTCAAATCTTCAAAGACCATATTGAAAATAAAAAACGAACCCTTGCGACGATTTTTCGCCTACTAGGGGAACGTATCTACTATCGAGGAAAGCTGTACAGCTCTCGAAGTGATGGACAAAGGTTAATCGACCAGATTTAGGGGCAATCCCCAATGTAGAGTAAGTTTCACAAAGAACAGTTTCCCATCCACCTCAATGCAGCCGTACGGCTACAAAGGAAAGCTGTACAGGGTTTTCCCCTAAATCCGGTGGTTAAGTCGTCCATCACTTTTATTTGTTGATGAATCCGCTATTGATCAATGTTGATCAATTGATAAACCAAATATCAGTAGATATTTGGTTTATCAGATAAAGGCATACTATTGAACTCCTTCTAAATTATCGATGCTTCTATTGTCTTATTTGGAACTGTCCCTTTTTGTGGTTTTCAATTGATCGTTTTCACGAATACAAGCCTGATTTCACGCACGCGCCGTGTGTACAGAAATGTTATTAGAGCTCTGCGTTCCACCAACCAGTGTATAGGAAAATGCATTAGTATTTAGACTGGAAACCATAGATCCCCACGAGAAAGGTTTCGCTTTAAAGGAGTATCTCGAAGGGGATGGAAAAGGGGCAGAAGCCCTTTTGCGGCTGCATGCGGCAAGTCATACATCAGCAAAAGCTACGAGAATGAGTCGTTCGCGCCGACGCCGCATAATTTGGCTTGCCGAGGCTGCGACATCCAGCTACAATGCCTGCCGGTCCACTCCAGCATCAGGTGGTTACGAGCACACTTGTACACGTTACAGAAAATAGGCGATTACAATAGACCCTACGCAAAATGCGCCCCGCCATCTCACGTCGACTCCGGTAACTAGGTCCTCCATTTTGGTACGGTCGTTCGAAACCGAAAACAATTAGCAAAACATAGAAAGCGGGCATTGACCACTCTTGGTGATGGACTACAATGCCGGAGCATTGCTTCGTGCCGCAGTGCACGCTATGCGGAAATACCGGTCCAAATCGAGAAAAGGTATGTCAGGTTCCACGCTCTTGAACGAACTTTCTGACGCGAACTATGCCGGCGCGAACAACCTTTGTGACACGCTGGGCGCAGTGCGTTGGGAGCAAATATTTGTCATTGGTTCGCTAAGCTCGGGATTCCGTAGTCGCTGTCTGGATGAAAAATACAGCTGCGTTGGAGTTCTCTGGTCCAGCCTTTGAATTCTAAATGAAGCCTGAGCGTGCGCCACCTATTCATGCGACTGGCAGCGGCACTCGACCTGGAAAACAGTACCACACGTTGCCAAAATTAGGCTGTTTCTTCACTCGTCCCTGTGGATCTGCGCCCGCTTCATTTCATTGTTAATTGGTACCGCTTAGCCCCTACACGAGCGTTTATCTTACCTAAGGCTCTACACAAACTTGTCTTACCGCACTACGCCGTCATGGCGCTGTTGAAAATTTTCTCTGTGGCGGGCGCGCACGGTACGTTGCATTTAGCTGCGTGTCGTTGCAGAAGTGGCGTACACTGTTTTATGATAACCTAATGGTGGAAAATTCAAGCTTTTGCACTTGATTCCCGATTTTCCGGGCTGAAAGGTTTGTTGTTACGTCAAGTTAACTTTGTCACGATTAAGGGGGCAAAGAAGAGGAAGACGAAGAGAATGCAAATTTCCCGCGAAGAGGGTGGACGAATGACGAGGTGACGCGATGGAGGCACGTGGAGAAATGACCAATGTGGTGGTGACCCGTGCGGCGGACACGGGCACAGCGAATGCGAGAGTGCCGTGACAGCCGGGCAGAGGCTATTTAATCCCGGGGCACATGCCGAGAGAGAGAGGGAGATCAGAAGAAGGCCACAGCAGGAAGGTCAGGTGGCACGAGTCCGAGGAACAAGCCGGGGGTACGAGGCCACGCTATCGACCAGAGCCACGTCAGCTTGGGCCGGAGTGGACCGACGTGGCATCGGCTCCCACTTACGCGTCGCAACGCCAACCTGCGCTTTGGTGGCCCCAGCGGCGACGGTCGGCCGCCTGCGTACAGAGAGCACGCACCTTCAACTAACGCCTTGGCGGTCCCCACGCGGCGACGTTACGGGAGCTCCCCGGTGCTACCTGCTTCCACGGCGACGGCCCCGAGGCCAGGGGTGCTTCCTGCTACGAGGGCTACCACAAGGAGTAGCTGAAAAGCGGTCTACCGTGTGACTACCACGCCCAACTACGTCGGTACCACCACCACCGGCACCGCGGCAGCGGACTACTACGACTACCAGCGTGTCACGGCCACGCTACCGGTACGACACGTCAGCGCCGGAGACAGCGGTAGGCCCGTCCGCTAGGGCCTTGGGTATTATATGACCCTTGTGGTTAAGATGGCTAACATGGACGTTGTATAGAGAGGAACTAGGACTGGTTGCGTTATTAGGGACTTCGTTATAGTGACTTTCGGTTTAGTTTGGTGGCTTTTCTGGGTTTTTGTTAGGGATTAGTATTTAAGAATTTCTTTGTTTAAGTTCTTTGTTTGCTTTGTTGTTTATTTTGCTTAGGGGTTGTAGTTGTGTATAATAAATGTGTGCTGTGGTAAACGTGCCAACGATTCTCCAGTGTCCATTCTTCTCAGCTGGTCGAGACGTGCCACAAAACGTGACAAACTTGTTGCCAATTGTCATTTCAGCCGGGATGTATTTACTGCCGAATATTTTGCGACTAAAATACACACTCCTCTAGTTTGTCACCTGCTGTATGCATGTCTCCGACCTAATGACAGTGGCCATTGATGTAGGTAGCTGAGACAATTTTTAAGTTTATTCAAAAAAAAAGAAAACGCCCAGAGTTGCATCACGCCGCCGCGCATCAGCTTGAGTGCTTTTGCTTTTTTTGTATCCACAGTGAAAATCCCAGGAAATTAAACTACTTCGCTGATTTATAGCGCGTGCAGTATAGCAAACTGTGGATATAAATGTAACAAAGGGAAGCATTCGCGCACCCCTGCATGCCGCGGTCTATAAACAAGGCGTTGCCCAGCCTATGCGCGCTCGCGAGATGACCACGGCGTAATGTGGCATGAATGCTTGCTCGTAGCTCATAGGTGATCCTTCAGGTGCCATGCCAGTCCTGGTTTCTGTCACTGTGGGGGGTGAGGCCAGCAAAAGTGGGAAAAAAGCCCATTCCCAAGGCTACGAAATTTTCTCCCAAGCGCCCGCACGGCACTTTCTTGCTGCTCGCGTTGCACGTGTACTCGACGTGCATCCAACAGACGCATTTGCGAGGAAAGGGAGGGGCAATTTTCTCACGGGCGTCTCCAGTAAATGTCTTGGACACTCGCTGGCTTGATGCCCTGCTGTCTCGGACGTCCCCACTGTTGTGGCAGCTCAGTGCACGCAAGCTCCGGTGGCGCTTCTTAAAACCTTCGGCTTGCAAGAGGGCGAGTAGGTGCACAGCAACCAGGATGTGACTCCATGCTTCACTGCAACCCGCCGGCCACTCGCACGCTGCCTCCACAATCGCCCCACTGTCCGTCTCAAAGGTGAGGCACACAACATAGGGACGGCCACTTTTTTTCTCGGAGCGAAAGTAGATGCTAAGCACATGGATGAGGCGCAACCTGCAGGAACAGAGAGAGTAACAGTAAATAGCACTCAGGAAAAAGCAGGAATAATCCGCTACAGTTTATGGTAAAGGGACAGAGCAGAAAGCAGTGGCTGCAAGGAACAGACTCAAAATGACCATATTTTGTGTCTTCCTTAACACTGTTGGAAGGGCAATAATCTACACCTCAAACAGCAATGATATCAAAATTGTTTTTATGTTCGAGCGTGCAAGTATCGCTGCATGCTTTGTTAATGTATTTTCAAGAGAAGGAAGTTTAACATTTATAAACCTCACCGTGGGTAATGATACCAGTACCAGCATAATCGTGTTCCTCGCTACTTAAGCAAGCAATATTATGGTTGTCCGGAACTCACTTCCAAAACCTTTCGAGATAAACAGGTAAGCATTCGGGCTATACCGATGACCCATCGAATTAAAAAAATCTTTTAGTTCAGTGAGTTCAAGCTAACGAGGTTTTACTGCATTATCTGTTCGGGCAGACCTAAAACATGCGCTTTCGAAACAAACGCAAACACCCTACCGCCAAAAATGGAGAAGAAAGACACACAAACAGATTTTTGCGGCAGAACATGCTCAATAAATCATGAAAACACACAAAAAAAGAAAATTCAAGGCGTATGTGCACTTTTGTAGTTGACTTCGCCGCAAAGCGCGAATATTTTGCGGCAAATGCGCGGGCGGACGACGGTCACCGAAAACGGCCGCAACCTTTCCGTAAACTTCTTCGCCAAAAATCACCCCGTAAATTCGATGTACAGCACTTGAAAATAACTTGTGGCGGCGCCCCAGCAGCTTGCGTCGTCTGCTGCCGCAAACGGGCACGCTCCAGGAATGATAACGCTGGGGCTGAGCCACGAGTGGCGAGTGCTGACCACGCGCTTGCGGTGCGCGCTGGGCACGAGCGTGGAATAAAGCGGCGCCTCCAGTTTGGGTCCACGGCGCTGTAGCGTGCAGACGTGTGTCTTCTCATCTCTCTGTCGCCGTCGCGACAAACTAATACACCCACTAGCGGCACGGTCTGGCGATTGTCGCTTTCCTCTTTCAGGGTTACTGCCACAGGGTCCCCGCTACGCATTTGCATGGTAAACAACGGTGAACAAAGTGCTATACAAATGCTCATAACGGTTAACTCGCGTCAAGGAAAAAACAAAGAACGATTTACTTACTGCGAGTCGCACGTGTTTGTCCAAGGAAAAAAATTTCCCCGCATTTCCCCGAGGGGAAGAATGTGAAATTGCGAATGCACGAGTTGAATTTGCGCGGTTCGGTAATGTTCGCAAAAGAGAGATCACACATACACACACAACTACAAAGAAAGAAAGATGCATTTATTCACAGACACCTATTTGTGTTGTCGTTGTACTTGATTGCTAGAGCGGATCTCAGCTTTGAAATTTCGTGTCAGTACTCCTTTAAGCGGGTGCATTAGCCCTTCTCACGCCCGATTCCTGGCCAATCCCCCACGTGGGTATGTGCCATGTCAGCGGCCAGGCAGCGCGCGCCCATATCCCCCGTTGCCAAGGAAGACGAGGAGCGCGCGCACCCGCAGCTGTTGCAGCAACAATAATGGAGTAAAGGTCGTTGCCACAGCGAAGCCCCAAGCATACCACTTAGAGAGATTGACCAAGATTTGCCAATACAACATAATAATGATAATAAAACATAACATAAAATACGCGTTCCCTACACGTTTCACGCGATTTCAGAATCAATTCAAAGGAAACACCAAGTGAACCCCACGATGCGTCGCATCTACACAGGGTTCCCCTCGCGGGTACGTGGGCGCAATTTTTTCACTACAAACTTCATTTATTTTTCTTATTTTAGGCGTTCTTAGGACTGTTTGTTTCAAAATCGCCGTTCTAAGAAGCACTTCCTGCTCATTTCTGCTGTAGGGAGAAGACAATGGACTTACGTGACTAAGGCCGTTTGCCAAAAAACGAAAGCGGGTGATGGAAACGCGCCACATTCAAAGTAGTTGCTTCTCGGTGTTATCGAAGCCCTCCGCCCGCTTTCAGATACGCAATTTCCTAGAAGCACTTCAGTCTGCTAACATGGTTTGAAGGCGAAAGCTTGGCGATTCTTAATGACAACTAAACATTGTACTTGCGATACTTATTAACAACAGATGATTGTACTAGCGATAATTCTTTTTTAATTGCGAAAGTTTGCCCAATTGCACTTGCGTTTTATTGCTTGCTTTTATTTCTTTGTCTTTCGGCATGAATTTTGGCATTAGACCGGCTTCTTTTCTGCTATACCATGTTTGCGTCAGTATCTTCTCTTTCATTTCGTAGTAAACACGTCAGCAAGAAGACTGGCCCACAGCACAGGGTCAGTAAAGATCGTTTCCCCGAAGTCCGGTGTCGATCAGGAACCCAATCGCCCGGGCTCCAGTTGATTTGGCAGGAGGCTGGCAGAGCGATGGTGTTGAAGTTCTTGGAGACGGCAGTCGAACTGACGAACTCAAGGCGTTGAGGTTGATTAAATGAAGCGAAGAGTTTATATACAGCTATTTACAGTAGGAAAACTGGGTACATGAGCAATAAAAAGAAAACTTCAAACTTCAGCTAGACGCTAGCTCCAAGTGCGCACAAATCACTTCAGCTTCTCAACTTCGTCTAACTCTCTTATCCTCGGAGCGTACACAAACCGCTCGAGAAACAACGGCCGAGACTCTGTCTTGCCGTAAGATCCGTCTCGTTGCCCGGTACGGCGCTGCACCCTAAACCTCCGACGCGATCTTAACCTCGCCTAGGGGGCTCACAAATCCCAACCTAGCTTTAACGGTCGAGATTGCTTGTCCCACCGGGAACTGCCAGCTCAGCGCTCAGACAAGAACGATTTCCAACAGCCAAGTTCGGCCTTATAAAACCTTGATATCACCCTCTCTCGGGAACGCCCCTGTAGCGTTCGTACACGTGTATGGGAGTGCCCAAATTCCCGTAGACAGCTGTCACTCAGCACGCCACGGAATATTCAATGAGTCGCCGCCATCTCTGGGTCAACGGACGGCCCATGGGCCAGCAAGTGCGTCGACCCCGAGAGGTGAGAGCGAAAGACGCGACTGTGCGTCATGCTGACCGGGCGTATTAACAATAGAGACTCGTGCGGCGCTCGTCCCGACGGCGGTATTCCCACCACCTCCGCGCGTCGAGCAGACGTTCCTGGAATCCGGCGGCGCTGTCTGCTTTCTCAATGGGGAATTACCCTTGTGGTATGCGGTGGACCAGAAAATTCGTCTCCCGTGCCCGCCGTTACGAATTGGCGACGACTGCAGCGCAGTGTTGGCAGTGCTACGTCACTAGACAGAGCGGCGGGTTCTCACGCGCAGCACGGGTGCCTGGCCGCTAATCTCATAAGTGGACCTTACAACTCCCCCCTTTAAGAGGGTTACTGGACCTCTTGGTTCAGTCAATCCGAAAAGAATTTAAAAGGACCACTCGTTTCATATCTCCTTCTGCAATAACACCGGAACAGACAAACAAACAAACAAAACACGTGGAATGAGCTAGGTATAACCACAAATGAGCCCCCTTCTATTTCTGCAGCTGATCCGAACTCTCTCTCGCCTAAACAACAAACACAACCCATTCACTAGCCGTTCAACAGGGACGGAATACTCTAGCAAACCGGAAACACACCAAAAAATACTAAAAACACTAAGTGCGGGTAAAAATAATTTGGGTAGTGTCTCCGGGGTGCGTAAACGCCACGAACCACGAGACAGCTAAACCTATAACACTGATGCGCGCTATTGCTGCACACACGCACACACATTTCGGCACTCGACAACAAGAACAAAAGGAATAAGGAGTGGCAAAGAACACGGGCAATTTTGCAGTCAACCAAAATAAAACGTTAAGTTTGCATTGTCACTATGCGCACGCACGCAAATGTTCTCCGCGACGGCGTAGCATGATAACGTTCCTTCGAGAATGTTCAGCTGTGCTTTTGTTCACTTGCGGTGCACAGAAAGTTCAGTTCGGTGCGCGGATCGGTCAATTCGGTGCACGGATCGAGCACTCAAGGCATCTCGTTGCGCACAACCGCGAGACACACCCACACACACACACCACCAACGAAAATGGACGGGTGAACGGGAACGTTCACGTCCGTCGTGGCGGTGTTAAGGCTTGGAGGCAATTCAATACTATCCTATTCAACTATCCTACTATACTATCCTATTCAACTATCCAACTATACTATCCAACTATACTATCCTATTCAACCTTTAGCTCTCAGTATTCACTATTGTGTTTCTTACCTAATTTTTCTTCTGTCTGTAATCTGTAATCTTCTTACTGGTATTTTTCTAGTCATCTACTGGTAATCCCTTCTAATACTTAAATAGTTTCCTTTCCCCCCCAAAAGCTGCATTGTTTCTTTCGACGAAGCACCCATTTCCTGGGCAATCCCCTGAGCAGGTATGAGTCATCTCACCGGTATATACCACCACCACTACCTTGGTGTCTAGAGCGTCGGCGGAGGGTCATCCCTCTCCTCGTGGCCAGATCGTCACCCTAGTCCCTGTCCTCTGCAGCTCAAGCACCCAGACTATCATGACAGGGCGTATCACGGCGAGCTCATTCTCCAAAAACGCGTTTATCTATTGATAAGCCGCCTAGCCTCCTTCCTAGTGCTTACTACTTCCAATCTAGTTACTATTTCTACTCCTACTTTTCCTTGCACTATATAGCTTCTCCCCTTCCGATCATTTCTTCATTTTTCCCCTACATTTGTTTGCTATAGAAACTGTATTTAGAAAAAAATACGTTGTAATAAAATGGCTACTAATTAAAATGCGAAGAGAAGAAGTTTCTGGTAGGTCTTGATTTGCCCACTCCTGGCACATGCTATTCAGTCCACCACTTTCGATCCTTGGGGAACAGTAATCTCGAGAAAAAAGTAGCTGAAGCCATTAACGCTGATTGTAATTATCATCAAATAATGACTATCAATAGTTATGCGGCTTGAGTGCATGCTCCAATACTGAGGGACAGCCATTCTCGTTGCGCTGTACATTACGGTCCAAGGCATTGCTTTGTGAGTGCAACTGATGCCTCAGGTATATTCGAACTGTTTCCTGCAGCCGGAGAACATCCAAGGGCAAGCAACCAGCCTCCGCAACTGTACCAGTGCACGAAGTGCCCCTAGGCAGACCAAGACAGGCGCGCAGACAATTATTTCTTGCTCCGTCAAGCTGCTTTTTGCTTGAAGTCGACAGCCGCTGTAAAACTGGTAGGCTGTAACGTAGCAAGCCATCGCGCAGAAGCGATAAACTCTATAAACATTTCTGTACCCCCTCAAGCACGACAAACCATGCCGTCTGATTTCCCTCCCTAGACTCTCTCACCCCTTTGCATAAACATTAGCATACCCGGTCTTAACTCCAAGAAAACTCTGCCACAATTTTGCCTCCTACAACTCGCGCTTGCCCACATCAATGCCCGATATTCACATATGGCCCACATTTTTACTGACGGCTCAACTACGCCTCACGGTAGTTCTTCTGGCGTCTTCATTTCGTCGACCGGCAAAGCCTTGTCCTACCGCCTGGAACGAGCAACCTCATCCACGTCTGCCGAGCTCCATGCACTTAAACAAGCCCTGCGCTACATTCTTCGGCAGCCACCAGCCGAATGGGCTATATTCACGGACTCGAAGGCGGCGTTGCAAACCTTACAGCGTGCCAGCTGCTTCACCTTCACGAGCATGTATCCCGTGACGTCACGTACCTGCACCATCTCGCCTACGTCGCCGGTCACCGAGTGACCCTTCAATGGATTCCTGCACATTGCGGCATTCTCGGCCACGAGAAAGCGGATGAGACAGCTCGCAGAGGCCTACAGCTGCGAAATGTAAGGAAGATTTTTTTCACAAAACACGAGGACGCGGCGCTAGCGAAGGAGCTTGCCTCAGCGGAGCGAAACCGCCTCTGGTCTTGTCCTGAAACTCGGCACCCTTTCCTGCACCATATAGACCCTGGACTCAGAATGAGGCTACCAGAGCGGATTCCACGTAAGCTTGAAACCCTTTACCACCGGTTGCGTCTCAACGCAGCGCTCACGAACTCTTACCGCCATCGCCTCGGTCTAACTGCAAACCCCTATTGCGATAATTGTGGATTGCCCGAAACAGTAGAGCACGTCCTTCTAGAGTGTCTGGCATACATCCAAGAAAGAACTCACCTCGCAAAACAGATTGAGTGCCTCAACAACGCATCTATATCTTTGAAAGGTCTCCTTGGACCCTGGCCCTCTCCATCGTCCCAGAGAAAAGTGTTGGTTGCTTTATTTGACTATTTACGCGGAATCGGCCTCGCAGAGACAATTTAGAACTTTACGTGTCAGATCGTGTGGACTTTTAAGTCACCACGCAAAGCTTCGTGTTCACTTTTCTTTTAATCTCTTCTTTTCCCATCTTTCTTCTGCCCTACTTCTTTTAGGGCCTTTACTCCCTTCTCCCCATCCCCGCAGAGTAGCATGCAGGCGGGAACATGCCGGCAAACCTCTCTGCTTTCATCTAATAAAGAGCTCTCTCTCTCTCTCACAGCCATTCTGAAGGTTCGGTAGGAAGGATTTGAAGAAAACAATGGGGAACCTGTGTCTGGCATCATGCGGCAGTTTTTCAGGCGAAGCTTATATCGATTGACTAGCGCCATTGGTGGTGGCGTACACCGAAACGCCTTGAGGCAAAGCCAACTTTATGCACGTGATCTAATGACTAAGTCGGTGACGACGATGATGCCCTTGAAGTCGTTGGACGTGGCCACTCGGGGAACTGGCCAGGGATAAAGTGTTGGCTGTGCCTCCGTTGGAGCTCATAAACAGATTGTTGGAGCTCACTGTTCGCAGTTGGCGCCGGCGCGCGCAGAATTGCGCTTCATCACGCAAAAATGGGGGCCAATCGGCGTCATCCCGCGAATCACGTGCATCGTGGGTGTGGTCGCTCGCTCTCGTCGAGCAGTTCACCTTCTAGATCGGCACGGGTAAAACGCGCGTGCTTTGCTCCACGGAATAGCCGGAGGCCTTATAGGAATGTAAATCTTCTCGATAATTGCAAACAGTTATCTACAAGAGCAAAAACATTTGCGTCCGGGAAAGCACAACGAAAGCAAATGGTTCCGTTTTGTTCGATCGGTCGTCTTTTCGGTCATTGCGTTTTGATTTTGGCAGAAGTGTTTTCAGTTTCGTTTTGCGGTCATTCCGTTTCGATTTTGGTAATTTTCGTTTTCGTTGAGCTCAAGGTTCGCGTGCACCCCTATTTCTGGGGAGAATGGGTTCGGTAATTTTTTTTTCTTTGCGTTTGTTCAGTTCACGCTGCCGGTCATTTTTCGGCCCATCTTCAAGGCACATGAGCACCGTACGCTGCATTTTTGCTTGAATGGGACTGTATTGTTTTTGCATTAAACAGGAATCTTTTTGCCCATTTGAGCGGTTCGGACTTAAGCTAGAAACCTCGTATTCATTCGGCGCAACCACCCTCATCCGCGCAAATAAATTCGCTCCCAACTACACTATTTCATCTCGGCCACCGAAAAACTATTCTGTTACTTGGAAATGAAAAAAAAATTGTCGAAAATCGGAAACGAAAAAAATTACGCCCACCTCCCCTCGCGGGAACCCTGGTGGGATGCGACGCTGAGGGGGGTTCAAGCGCATGCGGAGAGCAACCGTCGACCGAAAGGCCGCCGGAGAGCGGCACACCGGTTATATGCGCAGAGCGCCCGAAGGAGAGGAGACCGCGGAAAAGAGAGTACTGCACATCCGCCGGCACTAGTGCGTCTGCCGCGGCTATGACGCAGCACAATCCAACACAATCCACATTAATCCAATCCAAATCCAATCCAAGCCAAGCTAAGCCAAGCGTTTCATTCGAATCCAACCCAATGCCCCTCGCGAGAAAGGGGCATCGGATAGGAGAGGGGGTGAGCGGCGGAGAGGGCAGCTCGCGCGGCGAGAAGAATGGGGGAGGGGCGGACGCCTACGACGACAATGCCAATGACGCCGGATGCAGCGACAAGGCGAGTGAATGAGATGCAGTCGAATCTAAAAATTGGCTCCAATACACGCTGTGAAGATGGTTGGAAAGCAAAGCTCTGAACCGCCCCCAAAACAATTCCACATGCGATGTCACTTGAATTCACACACGTAGCTCTAGAAAAAGGGAAACCAGAGATTCCGGCAGCCGTTGCGTGGGATTCGCGGGGCGCCGTCCCGAACGCAGCAGCAGCGTCGGCCACGGCTGGGCTAGAGCGGTGGACGCCGCCGCTGTGGCCCAGCCGTGCGTCGAAAGAAAGAAAACGGAGAGGAGCGTGTTTCAATGGGTGAGACAGCGGAACCTACGCATCGTGATGTGCTAGCTCGGGGCTATACCATGGCGCGACACAAGCGCAGACAACGAAACAATCCGGGTTGTGAGCATAGTGATTCCATTTATACAGATTTAAACTAACTAGTTTTTTCTGTTGGAGAATTGCGAGAACGCTCGCGGAACTTTTATAACCGGTATTTATCAGAACCAGTTGCTCCATTCCTCTTTTGTAATGCCTGTTAAAACACAACCGCATTTGTATTCAGCAATTTAGAAAACGCTGTCCCATTCGTGACAAGCAGTGTGCAAAGGGTGGCGTTTCTCTTGCGGCCAGATGTCTGTAAATGGACTCTACATTTTGTTTTCCCGCCCCGCAAACCAATCCTTAACGCATCTTTGTCATAAGACCACTTAATTCTTTCGTGTCCGGGTTACCCAGCAGGTGCTGTCGAACAAGTTAATCAAGCCGTGCGAAGTAACCGCGCAATGTACGCGAAGCTGCGCCAAAACAGGCCCAACACCGTTGGTTAAGCCGACTGCAAAGGCGACGACGGAAGGAGCCCTCCGACGCGCCCGCCGGGGTGAGAGAGAGAGAATAATTTTATTTCTGACGAGGCTCAGTCCTAGCCGGTGTCCCTCCGTTGAGGGAGGTGCGCCAGGTAATGCTGAGCCCTAGTGGCGGTCAGGAGCTGTAGCTCGCGCGAGGAGCTCCCGGTCACCGAGGTGAGCACGGCGAACGCTGGGTAATGGCGCCCTATCGCCCCGCCGCCTACATTGTACTCCGTCAATGAAAAGCGCCCTCCGCCTCCCCGGCCGCTTTGGGAGTTTCTTAACCGCACGCCACGAAAGAATTGTTGGCTGGTACAGGTAGAAAGCGTTGCTTTAAAAATATAACTTGGAAACGGAACGTCGCACAGCCATGCCAGAGGAGGAGAAAGAAGAACTTGCACGCGGTTCGAAGGAGAAGGAAGAGAAGACGAAGCAACTAAGTTTCCTTTTACAGCCTCTTTGCGGAAATAAGTATTTTAAAGTCCCCACGTTTTTAACCGGTTTAGCCCTGGCCAATCCCCCCTTGTGGGTACGTGCCAAAATATTTGAGGACATCATCATCTTCATCATCAGAAGACGAAGCAGGCCAGCTTGCTCGCGGCATCTCGTGTTCTCTCGTGCAAAGCGCCGTTTCGGTCTTCTCTGTCCACAGCGCGCAACGACGCTTCGAGGGCGGCGACAACTGCTCACCAAAGCGACTGCCAATCTTCTTCACGTGAGTACGGCATTTTATGGCCCTTGCCATGTTGGCGACGTTTCGCGCAGCGTCTGCTGGGGTTGAGAAGGTCCTATGGTAGGGTTAGACGACTTAGGGTTAGGGATGGTTAAGTGGTATGGGGTCAGCCGACTGTCGTAGGCCGAAAGAGTTTTTCATTACTTAGTTGCGTGCTGTTAGTGAAATTTCGTCCAGGGGTCTTATTCTCGACTTCGTGAATTTTTTGTGAATTTTGTATCTTGTCTAGAAGCGTTGCCTGCCAGAACTGTTCTAACCGTGCTCTTTGGCTGACAAAATAGCGGTGCGTATATTTGCCACTTTGACAGTTTGTGGCGTTTGGGGCCCTTTAAATGTCGTAGCGAATCAGCGTTCCCGGTTCTGGGGGAAAGGCGGGTGCGGTGATGGCGAGCGGCGCCCCGGCATCAACGGCACGGCGTATTTTTGTAGCGACGAATGTCGATCGTCGTTATCCGTCACACGAGCTTAGTTGAGTTTGTACAGTCGCAGCAAGTTTGCGGGATGTGCAGCGCGTGGCTCAGCGGAGCAAAACTGCACTGATGCGCCATCTGCAGCCAGCGGGTGCCGGGTCGAGGCTCAAGGAACTGGCGTGCTAGGCGTGCTTTGCGCATGCCTGTCCTTTATTAGTTACGGGGCATATTTGATCCTTCGCGCGCCGCGACATGCTTTGGATATTCGCGGCAGCCGCTGTGGCGCCGCGTGACCATCGCCGTCGTTCTGCTATCACTGGTGCAACAAAACACGTGGGCTGCAGCCGCCGTTTCCGCGGCGCGCAACATCGAATAAGTCTTATATGCCGAGTTATGCATTTGTCCACGAGTAAATTTATTTTACTTGAGTTTTTTAGGCTAGCCGTCGGAAACTGCGTCTCGTGACGGGGTGCATAGGAACAAGTCGCGTCACCAAATAAAATATAGCAGCAAAGCAAACTTTCTTGTTTAATGTAGATATCATGTAGAAACATCATGCAGAAATTGGCCGCGAGGAGGGCGTTAGCTATTACGCCGAAGCACATTTCCTTGCCACAGTTAGTTTAGAGGGAAGCTGTAAACGATAGGGAATTCCCGTGTGCTGTCATTACATGACATTCAAAGGAGGAAGTATGGTTACGGAAAACTGCTGTAACTCTCGTTTTATCGGAACAACCCCAGACCGAATGCTATGATAATTTGCCGCGCAGGCGACTACAGCTTTTTTCCAGCCAGTTTCAGCCCCTTGCTTGTCCTATAGAATTAAACATTAGTCCGTATTGCTTTCATTCCCCTATATAACTAGGAAGTAAGAGGAACATTACCCACAACCTGCTTCTTTCGTGACCTTCTTGAATTCCGCCCAGCTCGGCTTGTCATCCTTGATCCCATACTGGAAGGGCTCGAAACTTTTTCCCATTGCTTTTCACTTAAACTTAGGTATGTGTACCGCCTTTTACAACGCTGCACCCCCTAGTCCCCACAGCAAGAACCTTGCGTACGAACTGGAGTACTTGCTCTGCACTCAGCAGTTCTTAGTTTGTTTTCGGTTATAGCAAGGTCCGTAAAAGTGCTTCGCAGTCATCTGAGTCTGTAATTTGATGATGATTGATTGTGGTCTTTAACGCGCCGACGCAACGTAGGCGATGAGGCGCGCCGTAGTGGAGGGCTCCGGATTAATTTTGACCACCTGGGGATCTTTAACGTGCGCCGAAATCTCGAACACACGGGCGTTTTTGCTTTTCGCCTCCATCAGAAAAGCGGCCGCCGCGGCCGGGAATCGAACCCACGACCTCGTGCTCAGCAGCGCAAGGCCTTAGCCACTGAGCCACCGCGGCGGGTGAGTCTGTAATTTATTGACACTTGCCCTCACGGCTTGCCATTTGCCACTTTCACTCGCTACTTGCACTCGCGTCACTGCCTACTTAGGCTGCCCGTAAGGCGGGCGATATGTCTTCTGTGTTCCTCCGGGACGGGTGGTGGCATGGTCAAAGAGCATGCATCAACATCAATTGTTGTAGCTATAGAGATGAGCAGCGAGCGGCAATTCTGGGTCAGCTGATAGTTCAGCGGTGCTTAGATTAAAAATTACAATATAATTCGTGCTGGACCAGCTGTGGCTCGTGAAAGATAAGATTTATTCAATTTTGCGCGCCGTGCAAACGGCGGCCGCGGCCGACGTGTTTTGTTGCACCAGTGATAGCATAACGACGGCGATGGTCACACGGCACCACAGCGGTTACCGCCATTATATCGAAAGCATGTCGCGGGCGCGCGAGGGATCAGAGATGTCCCGTAACTAATAAAGGACAGGCATGCGCAAACCGCGCCTAGCCTGCCAGTTCCTTGAGCCTCGACCCGGCGCCCGCTGGCTGCAGATGGCGCAGCAGTGCAGTTTATCGCCGCTGGGCCACGCGCTGCACATCCCGCAAACATTTCCTGGCGACTGTACTACATATAGCCCGTCGTTTACAAGCTATGAATAACGCTGAAAAACACGGAGAGCCTCTGCAGGCCGACACGCCGCTACACGCGCGAACACGTAAAGCAACGGTAGACAAGCAGCACACTCTGTGGTGTATGCAGAATACGGCATACATCGCTGCAGCTGAAACTTGTCACCGCCCGCCCGAGCGGGACTACTGCTGAAAATCACTTTATAAATAAGTGAGAGGGGGTGATAGTGCAGTAAACATTGCGCTGGTGATGGTCGTCGGCGCGGTTTCGTCAAGCCATCGATGTCTTTTCTGAGCCTCGGCCTCGGAGGAACCTGTGAGGCACAACCACACGCAGTGTACTTTCGGCGTTTTCTCGCGTCGACGCGCGTCAGCGCGCGTCTCCAAAAATGCATGGCGACGCGAGCTGACGCGCGAGCAACGCCGATATCTACGCTCGCTATATATCGGCGTAGACTACGCGCGAGAAAGCAGAGAAAGCGGGCAGCATCGGTCGGGTTTCCAGTCCTTCGCGTGCTTTGGGGTCAGTCCTTTCAGCAGAAAATAATCGATTTCTTTTAAACTTGCGGTTATCTGGTGCTTTGAGACAAATTACAATCAATTTCTCTTCGAAAGCGCTCGTTCATTTTTTGCGTGTTTGGCTTTCGTCGGGGGGATCCGGTATTTGCGATAGCTTTTTTTCTTAGTTAAATAAGCGAGCTCTGGCTAAATGGCTTGTATTATTAGCATGACGGGGCTTGGCTGCAAGATTGGTGCGTGACGACCAAGCCTTATAAACGCCAGAATGCTAGCGGCGCATGCCATTAAATTTGTTGCTACCGTGGCTTCCGTAGGGGAGAACGAGGTTGTGCGAGCTTCCCTTCATTCAAATAAGGCGGCTGTGGTTACATCGCTTCTAGTACTAGCATACCTGTCCTCGTATCCAAGATGGGTGCGTAAAAAACAAGCGCTACAACGGCTCAAATAAGTCAAATACGACCAAAACAAAACACTCGACAATATTCGTTGGCAGCCTCTGTTGGGGTACGAAATTCTTGGACCCGCTTCGTCTTCTGGCGTGGTCGAGAGGTTGGGCGCTTGGGTGCTGGTGTTTTGTATTGAAAGTCCATGGTTCGAATCTTGGCAAAATCTCGGTTTTTTTTTTCAATGAGAGTTTCTCCGGTTTTTGTTCTTTCAAGGCAAGCGAAGGGGAGCCTAGTACCTTGCCGTTTAACCTACAATGATGTTCAACAGTGCGCTCAGTATCAATGCAGCCTCGACATTTGCTGAGCCTACACTTTGAATTCACCAAGCTGCAAGAGGGGCATAACATCAACGTTAAATTTAGTAGCAAGTAAATTTGTACTAAGTGCATCTTTGTTCATCATCCTATCTTTTGTTCAGATTCTACCGTAATGACCTGGAATACCTTTCGCAGCATGTCAAAATTTGCCCGCAAATATTTTTGATAAGGCTAGGGTGTAGATAGCTGCAGTTCAACAATCGACAATAATTGCACCAAAATGACGAGCGCTAGCGTGTCGCTAGTCGTCAGTGTAAATCTTGAATTACTGTCTTGACCGAGCATGTATTTTGGTTCACCCCTATCTGGCCTACAAAGATTCGTTTCCCCTATTTTAAAGGTGCGTTCACACTTGCGACGAAAGCGAGCGAAAGCGACGAAAATCCTGTCGCTTTGTCGCGCCGCGACAAAAATTGGTCTCCACCATGGAGGAAAGAATACTCACCAGAGGCCCCTAGCATCCCAATGCATTGCGAAAAGTGTGGAGGAAGTTACGTAATTTTTCTTGAGCCCATGGGCAATGTTGCTTACTTGTTTACATTTGCGGCGGCCAAATTTGGGCAAATAGAACGGACAAATTTTTAAGGCACTTGGTGTGTCACTGCCTCGCTACGCCTGCAAACCAGCGCAGTCGCTACGACAAACGTTTTTAGATTAGGCCAGTTTGAAAACTCCGCCGTCAGAGGCGGCCTTAACTCGTACCCCGGCCGCAGCGCCGCTTACGTCGCGTCAAGATCGCCGGAGCCAGCCGCTGCCGCCGCCGGCAATCTGCCGGGAAAATCCCCTTCGCTCAGCGTTGGCGAGAGCTACAGTTCATTCTTTGCTCACTTTGTGTTTCTTCGTTGTGAAGTAAGGTGAAATTTATCGCTGCTGAGACGTAGCGCGCAAAGACCGCAGTGCTGTACGACCCCAAACAATGCTCCCGTCGTCTGCGTTCGCCATCTTGCGAGCCTGTTGCTATGACAACGACAAACGCTACTTTGCCAGGCTTAAGAGCTGAAAAATCGTCCTTCTATCTCAAAAACTAAGGCCGTTTTTCGATAGAAACTTTGGGTGAGGGTTAGAATGGGCAAATTGAAGGCGAAATTAACAGCTTGGAACATGATATCGCACCGAGGAATTAGCGACGAAGCTGTTTTCGCTTCGAAGCGTCAGGGTAGGGCGACGCCATGTTAGTCAAATCAAACCGGGGACAGCAAAGGATGATGGGATAGGGTGCTGGGCTCCGTGGGCTCAAGTCATGGCGGGACTCGGCTTCACAAATGTGACGTCAGGGCCTCTCCTAACCTTTACCTTTTCTTTCCTCCATGGTCTCGACCATGCCACAAAACCGATCGTCGTGCGACAAGGCGACGGAATTCCAGTCGCTTTAGCTCGCTTTCGCCGCAGGTGAAAACAAAACTGACGTGTTCAGGCCCCACTCGGCAGTTATAGGAGAAGCCTGTGCTTCGGCTGCAAAAAGAAAAAAAAACTCCCACCTCCCCTCGCGGGAACCCCTGCATAGATACGACGCATAGGGGGTTCACGTTGCAGAGTTGGAAGCGGAGGAACGGCGCTGGAACGATGGAGCGGAGCAGCGCAGGCAACGCGTTTTATAGAGCGCATAACGGTGAGGGGACGCGCCGGCGCCAGTGCGTCTGCCACGTCTATGACGCAACACAATCCAACACATTCCACTTTAATCCAATCCAATTCAATCCAAGCAAAGCCAAGCCAAGCCAAGAAGCCAATCCATTCGAATCCAATTCAATGCCCCTCGCGAAAGACGGGCATCGGAGAGGAGAGGGGGTGAGCGGCGCAGAGCACAGCTCGCGCGGCGAGGAGAATGGGGGAGGGGCGAACGCCGACGACGACGACGCCGCATGTAGGGACAAGGCGAGTGAATCAAGTCGCATCTAAAAAAGGCGCGACATTCCGCCGAGCGAAGCCAATGGCTGCGCGCCTGTCGAACCTTGCCCCGTTTCTCTGGGTGGTCTTGCGCCTCTTCGGTGACGACACAGCTTCCGCAGTGCTTTGGAGGCGCGATGAGAGGGCAAGAGCTCTAGGCCTTGTTGCTGGCCCTTTTAAATGCAGAGCATTTCAGTAACTCACGATGTTACCCGCGTTGCTGTGCGTAGTCCGCATCGCTCCTCCTACACTATATAAAAAAATAATACTTACCGGCGCCAGGTTTCGCTCCGACTACTCTGTGGGCGGAAAATAAGGTGCATATTGCTGTACCCACTGCGCCACAAAGCCGACAAAGAACGGAACGTTACAAACGCGCCTTATATCCTTGACTCATTCAACCGTCGGCCACAGATGCGCCCTCTCCCCCGCGTCCTCCTCGCCTTCTCTCCGCTCGCAACACCCTCTGAAGCCGGGTTGGGTTCACGCTGAGCGTGGCCTCCGCGATTTGCTGCCGGAGGCGCGCCGCCGGTAGCCGATCGCGGAGGCTACGCGCTGAGCAAGTCCGTTCGCGCGCAAGAACAGGTGGGGGCGCTCGCATCGCGCTCTCTCGCCGCGGTCGGGTCGCGCTTAAACCCGATTTGTAGTTCGCGCACGCTCCGGTCGCGAACATCTGGGGCGTGATCATGACGTCAACATCACGCGTTCGTGTGGTGGCGCGATTTCGGCGCTATAACACTCTCTCGCGAGGGGCATTGGATTGGATTCGATTGAATTGGCTTGGCTTAGCTTGGATTGGATTGGATTGGTTTGGTTTGGATTTGGATTGGATTGTATTAAAGAGGATTGTGTTGGATTGTGTTGCGTCATAGCCGCGCAACATTGCGTCATAGCCGCGGCAGTGGGTTTACGGCACGTTTCACCATCGACTTCATCGACAATGTCTACGCTGGAAGACAACAATTGACCCTTTGCAAAAAGGCGGACAACACTGAGAATTCAGTTGTGGCAACACTGGTGGTGAACGCGACGACGCCATTAGAAAGGAAGCAGGTCGTAGCAACGCCGTTGCGGTCGCACATTTTCGCCCACGGCTTCACGAGTCTGTTGCCCCATCGCCGTAGTCATATTTCTCTCCTAAAGTGGTGTTTTGCGCTACCTTTCGAAGATTAACGCTGGCCAGATCGCTTCCGCTTATCTACACCGCTGCACAACGGCTCGTCTGGGGCGAGTCGAGACGTGCCCATCTTTTCTCCTATTTCTCCTGTGTTTGTTCCTTCCTCTGAGTTCCTCTCAAGGTCGACTGCCTCTGCTCGCTGCTGACGCACGCGTGCGACCTATCACTCCCGCATTAGCACCGCATTCACCGACGGAAAAATTAAATGCCGCAAGTACAGAGGCACTGAATCGCAAACATGACCTCTAGCAGAGACATCAAAATCAGTTTCATTATGCATGCTTTGGTCCTTTTCGCGAATAGTTTTGAAAGTTTGAACATACGCAAAGTGAGCGCTCAGCAGAGACGGACCCTTCATGGCCCGTTCATAGCGGCCAACCGCCGCTACCACGGGGCCAGGGCGCATCGATTAAACACAATTAAACTCGACAACCAAACAAGGAGGCAGCGCTAAGGCTATTCTTTATTAGCCACAAATCCTACCTTTGCTTGCTGCTGTTTGTCAACACTGACGATGGCGTAACGTAGGACTCCACGCTGACGTATGATCGCTCGTACTCATAGGACTTTTCAGTGGTCGACCTCGAAGAATAAAAATCCTGAATATGCCGCTCTTCTATCGAAGGAAGGGCGGAAAAGTTATTTTCCCATCCTGCAGTGGGAAACACCACTTCCCGGAACGCGTATGCAATTATGTGGACGGTGGACGGTAGCTACTACCTAGAAAGTCCATAGAAACTCTGTGCTCGCAGCCTTTTCGCTTCCTTTCTAATGGCGGCGCAGTGGATGCACAGTGTTGCCAGAGTGGCTTGCGTTTTTTCCGCCAACGATTTGGCCATTTTGCAAAGGGTCTATTACAACAACAACCAATACGTAAACCATACGACTTGCAGGCGCGCCCCCCGCGGAAAGGGTCTGCATTTGATCGTGCCCCTCGCGAGGGGGATGTTTTCTTTGCGCCATAGCAAGTTTTTATTTTTGTTTGTTAATTGATAGCTCTCAAGCGTACCTATTCCACGTTTTTGTATAATAATGATAGCCACTATGCAATCAACCCTAACCCCGCGCGCAATAGCTTCGAGCTTAGGCTTCCAGAGCTTAGGCTTCCACGTGGGCTATCTGTTAAATATTTCCGAGCCCCGCTGTTTCCGTAACCATTGAATTGCGATCACGAAGAAACAAGCCACGGTTTAAGCAGCGCCGTCCATTTTGTCACGACAGGACTGCTTTACTTTCTGAAGCCAATTCTGAATTTCGGATGCGCATGCTTCGTGGCACAAAAGAACGCCGAGGGGTGACTTGGCAGCGTGGCTGCTGAGTGAACAAGGCAGGAATCAACATAGGTGCCCCTATAATTTACATATACGAGGAGGAGGAGACCCAGAAACAGTTTAAAACACAGAGCAGTAGCTCCGCCTTCCGTGAATGGTGAATTGTGTTTGCCCGCTGCTTCGGTCCTCAGTTCTTAGGATTTCTACTTACTGGCCTCGGAACACGGAATTTTTGTGTAGTAGATACAGCAGCGATCAGTTATTCAATCAATCAATCAATCAAAAATAAATGAAAATATAATTAAACAATTAAATCGATTAATCAATCAGTCAAACAAAGAACAGTGATTCGATCATACTGATTGATCAATCGAACTATCTAGAAATTAATGAAAAAAATCAGTCGATTTATCATTCTATCAGTGAACCAATCAATAGGTCGATCAACCAATCAATCAGTCTATCAATGCATAGATTAAGGAGCCCATCGACCGACCAGTCAATCTATAAAACGATGAATCGATTGATCGATCCACCGACCAATCAGCCAATTCCATAAATCGACCAATTAATCCGTCGACAAATAAATCACCCAATCAATCAAATCAATCAATTATCAATTAGTATATCTATCGACCATCAATTGGTTGACCGATTGCTCGATCAACTGACCAATCAATGAATCATATTGACTGATTGATCGATCAATCTAAGAACTTCTTTAAACTACCAGCGAACCAATCAATAGATCGGAAAGCCAAATTATCGGTCTACCAACGCATAGATCAACCAGTCGATAGATCGACCGGTCAATCATCGACCAATCAATAAAATAAACGATGGATCGATTGACTGGCGAAATAATCCGTCCACAAATAAATCAACCAATGAATCACATCAATCCGTTGATCAATTAGTATATCTACCGACCAATAAATTGATGGACCGATATATCGATTGATCGACCAATCAATAAAACGACCAATCAATCAGTGGATCATCGAATGGCTTGATCGACCATAAAGTAAGCTGATCTATCCACTGACCAATCATTTTAATAAATCGATCAATAAATCAATTAGTCTACCGATTCATCAATCAATAAACCTACCGACCAACCAACCGGCCTTCCATCGATGGATAGATGGACCAATCCATGCATAATATTTACCATTCACCAGTACTTGCTGAGAAACGGTGGAATGTCGGGGTCTACGGAATGTGTGAAAACTTATCACAAAATAAGGAAACGCGAAATGGAGCTGTACGTTCCAGTCGATATTAGCACAACTTCAAAGCACCACCCAGAAAGTTCGACAAGTGATGCAATTACAGCGAAGCACGGTTTAACCGGGATAAAACGTGGCCAACGCACTGTGCAGTTATTGCAGGAAGTCGGGAACTTGGTTAAATCGAGAAAGCACTGAGTAGAGGGAGAAAGTGAAATAGAAGCTGAATTCATTTCTTGTATCGCGAAGAAGAAGAAGAAACGCGTCTATTTAATGAACGATAACTCGGCTAATACTCAACGCTTTCAAACCACTTTTGCTGCAACCCGTTGCTGGGATGCTACTCCAGTGATTGCGCCCGTGAAATCGCAACCTTTGGAACCCTGCTTAGGGACCCTTTAGGTAATGCGTTGTGTGCGATGGACTGCAACGTGGGATATATTCTAAGCTTTTGACAGGAAAGATTGCTTCACACGTGACCAACTTTTCTTTGTTCAGGGTCCGCGACGTTTCACTTCAGGGAATTCTTTTTGGTTAACATTGCCGAAACATCCGGAAAATATTAACAGGCGTCCGGCGCCGTGAATTGCCGGTGAATGTGCCCTCTGCTGCAATTTTGCATTTACGACTTCTTAAAACTTTCTTAGCCGAATGCTGACTGCTGGAAGGTCCGAAATGCGTGGGCATAATATTAATGTTTTGTGGCGTGCTTTCACGAGTAGGAATAAAATTGTAGTTATTGGTTTGGTTATTGGGATGAAAAAAGTCAAAATTGTGGTGTTATACATTACCGCCATGTTCGAGGGAATGAACCAGTGTGATTTTTAAAGGAGTACTGACACTAAATTTCTCGCTTTCAGTTTTTATGCAGGAAAGAATACCTATTGGCCCAGTAATTACGAAAATCACACCGAAAGCCGTCAGCCGCCAACACAGAATTAATTATAGCACGTTTATTGCAACCAGTTTCAACTTCGGTCGCCGCGCGGGAAAATGGCCGTTCAAAGGCCAGCCTACAAGTGGGCCAGTCTGACGTCACGGTCTCACCTGCGACGTCAGGGACGTTCGCCGCATCGTCTGCTACGATTGCATTGCACATGGTCCGCACTCGCCCGAGCAGTCGACCGTCTTCGCCGTCGTCCGTTTTTTTTATATCACTGCGGCTCGAACCGGCGCAGACGGTGATGGCAACAGCTTGTCGCCACTCTTATAATCAATCTGATCGCGAAAAAGAAGCTCCACATGCGAGACAGTAGATGTTACTGTGGTGAAAAATTGTGCTAGGGGTTGTTATCAGCGCTGAATTTAAAAGCGGCGTTCAAATATTTCCCGCGATGGTAAACCTACGCTGACCGGAAGCGGAGGTTCGGCGCTCCGACCCAGCACTGCCTAGAGTTCCTGTATATGCTCCCTACGGAAGCAGAGTTGCGCCATCTTGACCGCCGAGCATCCAAAGCAGCGTGGGAAAGCCAACCGTCGGGCTTGAAGGAGTCGTGCGCACTTCGCGAGGGGAGCGTGAGGGCGCCCCGACGTCGCTGCTTTGTTTTAGGGGCGAAGCTCCTAAAGCCATGGGTCTGTCCATCCCTTGTGTCTCGTGGTACGTGACCGCCGCATGCTTTCGGAGATGTCGCAAAGTGGGCCGCGTTGCACGCGCAAGAACCGGCTGCAACTGGCAGCGCAAACTCGGCACCGGGAGCGCGAGCTTCTCTGTGTTCGCCAACGGAGGCGCGAGCGCACGTGCACTGCGAGGGGGAGATCACGCAAGAGATCACGCCACGGACGCAGGCAGTCGTTCATCGTTCTCGGAGATCGAACGAGACGCAAGGACTTTTGCTCGTTTCCTCTCGTCTTGTTCGGGCACAAGTTCGCCCTAAATAAAAGTTCTTTCTTCAAATACGCACTCAGATGTATCCATATGAACCCTACCACGATCCGAAGAACGTGTATACACTTAGTGTTTGCAAACTTCCCATCGCAGCCAGTACAAGAACCTCCCTCGCTTCATTTCACAGATCATAAAGCCGTCGTAATGAAGGGACCTCGCAATCCAGTCATGACAACGACGAAATGAATAGAACGAAGAAACGAAACAACAAACGAGAAGAACAAAATAAAAGAACAAAATAAAAGTTGATTTGTACAATGTACGCACACAGTCTTGGGCGAACTTTCACGGGAGAGTTACGGTTACCGATGATCTCCCCCTCTCGAGCTTCGCCCCACTTATCATCATTCATTCCGTGGATATGGCGTGATTTTTTTTGTAACGCGCGCTTTGCTTTATTATTTGGGGTGTTTTCCTATAACGCATATCCGAATATCGGGAAGATGTGGCTCTGCAAAATGTTCCGAAATATCCCTCCAGGTCTTAACAAACATATATGTGTTACGATAAATTTAACGAAGGCGTGACTCGTTTTGCTCGATAAACCTCCATACTGGTTAGATGCCTGGTATAGAATCAGCACGCGCGTATATACACACTGGGTTATTTGGAACTCAACCTAGAGTTTTTGCAGTCTATAGTGCATGTCGGCAAAGTTTCATGCCTTGACAACGTAAAGTGATGTGACCAGGCATCTAACCAGTATGGAGGTTTATTGACAAAACGAGTCACGTCTTCGTTAAATATATAGTAACACATATACGTTTGTTAAGACCTGGAGGGATATTTCGGAACATTTTGCACAGCTATATCTTCCCGATATTCGGATATGCGTTATAGGAAAACTGCGCTCAAGAGAAGGAGGAGGACTAAGAGGAGGAGGGGAAAACTTTGTTTAACAATTAAATCGCTCTGGTTAGCCTGGGGAGGGGCGAAGCATGCAGTGTATAAGGTATTCAAAAATTGCGGGTCTCTCTCTTGCCACACGGCGTGTTTTAACCCTTCCAGGCGCGAAGAACAAATCCTATTCTACTCGGGATGGCGTTCTATGATTTGAAGAAAATTACTTTTACTCTCTTGTCCTGGACTGAGGACCCGGACGACTAACCAGATTGATTTAATTGTTAAACAAAGTTTTCCCCTCCTCCCCTACTGCTCCTCCTCCTCTTGAGGGCAGTTTTCCTATAACGCATATCCGAATATCGGGAAGATATCGCTGTGCAAAATAGAGTTAGGCGTCAGCTTCTCATGTAAGCATTCGAACAAAAGGAGCAGTCAGCTGCTAATAACCGACAACAGCGAAAATGGAAGACCAAAACAAATTCTAGGCCTTCAGGGCTGTCGGCTTGACCGCGTACTGAAGTTGTGCAAAAAAGATACTCTTCATGTACTAGCGTGTTGCGGCTTGTCGCTCTCGCGCTACGAACTACGAATGCGACATGGCAGCGGCGCAAAATGTACGAAAGACACCGACAGCAGAGGGCAGCAGCGGCGTTGCAGCCGCATCGCCGGCTTCTCTGCGGTGCGTGGAACCTTTTTGTGCACGTGACGGCGATCAGCGAATAGGGTCGTGAGCGGCGAATGGAAATCAAAGTCGCAACTCTTGCTCCCGTAGGGAGCATATACAGGAACTCTAGCACTGCCAGCACCGCGGTGCGGCGACTGGCCGAAAGATGGTGCCACCTGTGCGCTAGAATCAAAACAGGCCACGGCAGATGTCTTGGTCACGGATCGCTGAAACGCCAATTATCGCCAAAATAAAGCTCAGTATGCGAAAAATGGGATGATAGTGTGGTTAAAAGTTGTGTAAGGGATAGTCATTCGCAGTTGTACAGATACTGGCGATGAAATATTCGCCACGATTCTAAGCCTGAAGTTCCCAACACCCAAGCTGACCCGAGCAACGCCGAGCTCGCTGGCTTGGGCGACAGTTCCTCCGGCCGCCGCCGTGCATGAACTGGGTCAACGTTTAGCGCTGCATGTCGTCGCGCGGAAAATAATGCATCTTGGCGTCGTCGTCGATTTGCTCGGACAGGCTTCCACGAGAAGTACTTTCCATTCCGCGAGCTTGCCATAACACAACTTGGGTGAGCTCGGCGGCCGCGTCGCCGCGGTGCGCATCGACATCGCGCACCGCGCGGTGCCGGCACCGCGCAGGTTTTGGCGGGCCAATGCAAGGGAACAATATGCGCCGGCCACGAACTGTTTAAAAGCATTGCTCACACAGCTTAAAGTTTAAAAGCATTGCTCACACAGCTACACCCGTACGTCTCCTGCCCAAACGAATACCACTGAAAACAGCAGCGCAGGATATTGTACCCGGTTCCGAAAACGACTATATGACGTCACCCTGAACCGGCCGGACACGCCGGCCGATGTTTCATCACGCCCAAAGCGATTTCGCTAGTGCTGCCGGCTTATGGAAGCTCGTGGCCGGGACAATCAAAATCGATTTTAAGTGCAATGCACTTCTTAAGCGACCCTGAACCTGCGTCCACCGGCGATGTCCGCGCACGTGGAGATGGGCGCGCGCAGCCTGGCCGCTGACATAGCACATACCCACGTGGTGGATTGGCCCGGAATCTCCTTGTCTTCCTTGGCAACGGGGGAAGATGGGCGCGCGCTGCCTGGCCACTGACATGGCACATACCCACGTGGGGGATTGGCCAAGAATCGGGCGTGAGAATTGCTAATGCACCTGCTTAAAGGAGTACTGACACGAAATTTCAAAGCTGAGATCCGCTCTAGCAATCAATTGGCGATGTCCGCCTAACATACCCACGTGGGGGATTGGCCAGGAATCTCCTCGTCTTCCTTGGCAACGGGGGGAGATGGGCGCGCGCTGCCTGGCCGCTGACATGGCACATACCCACGTGGGGGATTGGCCAGGAATCGGGCGTGAGAAGGGCCAATGCACCCGCTTAAAGGAGTACTGACACGAAATTTCAAAGCTGAGATCCGCTCTAGCAATCAAGTACAACGACACCACAAATAGGTGTCTGTGAATAAATGCATCTTTCTTTCTTTGTAGTTGTGTGTGTGTGTGTGATCTCTCTTTTACAAATATTACCGAACCGCGCAAATTCAACTCGTGCATTCGCACTTTCACATTCTTCCCCTCGGGGAAATGCGGGGAATTTTTCGATTTGATTTCATCCTCGGATCGCTGCAAAAATTTCTGTGACGCATGTGCACAAACTAATGAAGCCCATTATATCATTTTTTAGGCGTCAAAATTTGGTATCACTACTCCTTTACCAAGGAAAACCACGTTTTTCGGCATTCTGTCTTTCTGTAAAGCATTTCCAGAAGTGAATTTTTTTTTAACACAAAGTGATCGACTCCTCCTATACATGCCGCGCTTAGCTTTCTTGACTGCTGGATTCCTTGTGTTCACTCGACGAACCTTCCGCTCCAAATACTGATTCGCTACATGCTTAACGAAGGCTTCGGTTCTAGAAATTTTGGTGTCATGCGTTGTATTAGTTAGCTTCTCCTGTCGTAGACCCTCGAGTCACGGCGAGTGTTTGCTTCAAGATCCCCTTCATCCCGAGACGTCGACGGTAGCTGCGCTGGGTAAACCACGCCCATTCGCTGGAAACAATTATCTTAACATAAATACCCCGGAAAGTGGAGGGGAGCACAGACTTGGTAGCCTAGTTGGTATGGCACCAGACCGGTATTCTAGAGTTTCTGGGTTCGGGATCTACTGGGGGAACATATCTCTTTCTCCGATTTTTCTTTCAAGCATTTAAAAAGCATATAAAAAAACGAAAAATTTCCCCCGCACCTCCCCGAGGGGGATTGTGAGGATGCAGAAATGCGAACGTCGAACGCAACGTCCTCGGGTACCATGCGAGGAAGTCACCGCACAACCTGGGATACGTCGATGGGCACGTTCACCGCCTGTCCCTTGATTCCAAACTGCCCGTTGCCTCGAGTCAGCCGCCTGATGCTCATGAAGGGGAGTCGAGTCGCGATGAGCCGCTCTTCGACCGGGTTCAGACCGGGAAGATGCGCCGTCCGAGGAGGATAACGGTAGCCAAAACTCACGCAGCCCTCCTCTTCGCAGCTTTGTCTTCTCCTTCTTCAGCGGTTCCCCTACGGGAAGATGACGATGGTGGTTGAACGCGAAGCTATCTCGTGATGGATTGTTTGGTTGGCCAATCCCTAGGGGCATCATGCCACAATCATCATCAGACGCACTGCGCCGCTCTTCGACCGGGTTAAGATCGGGAAGATGCGCCGGCGAGGAGGATAACGGTAGCCAAAACTCACGCAGCCCTCCTCTTCCAAGCTTTGCCTTCTCCTTCTTCTTCAGCGGTTCCCCTACGGGAAGATGACGATGGTGGTTGAACGCGAAGCTATCTCGTGATGGATTGTTTGGTTGGTCAATCCCTAGGGGCATCATGCCACAATCATCATCAGACGCGCTGCGCACGCCGGCCAAAGGACGCACGACAACCCCCGACTATAATGCATTTCTGCATAAAAAATGACGAACCACATCCATTACCCAGGCAGCACAGGACTGTTCGGCCTAAAACAGGCTGGTGTACTTTCGCCGGTGATTTTCTGTCTGGCCGTTTTCCGGCAGCCATGTTCGGCCCATGTCCAAATATGGGCCTTTTGGCCGTATACGGCCGTACTCCGATGGCTGTCCAATGGCCAGTGTCCGTCGGCCAGTCGACCGGCTTACAGTCATACGGCCAGATTCCAGCCGTAGGGCTCCGGCCATTTCAAAGCCACCCGTGTACGGCCGAAGTACGTCCGCCGGAGGACAGCCGAGATGCGGTCGTCGGACTCCAGCCGGACTACAGCTACCGGAAATACGGCCGTGCTACGGGCATTGGAGTTCAGCCACAGTACGTTAGCTGTACTGAGGCCGGTCACTGCATGTCGCGCAAGCAGATGACTCATTCGCGCAGTGCAGAAGCAGCACAAACCCAGCATTTTGGGTCCAATGCAGCCATATCAAAGTGAGTTCGCGCGCAAGCACCAGCCGTCAAGCTTTCAGCGCAGCTTTGCTTAATTACCAGCCTCAGTTGACAGCAAAATTCTTTTATTAAACAGTGCTCACAAATTGTCGGTCCTTTAATTACTGTGCCTCTTTTACTGCCGAACACAGAAAATATTCAGTTCTTTGTAGAGCTTGAATAGATGTATTGTCCAGATCCTGATATCCTCTGTGGGGCGGCTTACCTGTAATAAACGGGGAAAGAGGGGGGGGGGGCAGGCGGAGGGCGCATACTTTAGTGGGTTGAATTTCAGAGAGATAAATTGCGCCGCTTTTAGCCAATTTCTTTTAGGGCAATATTCCGGAACACTTTCATGCTATGACTACATAAACTATTTTTATAACAGTTGCTTGACCAATTTTGATGTATATAAAACCGGCGTGAATGCCTTTACGAAGCGTTTTGGTTCTCAAAAAAACACTCAGGAGCATTTAATATAACTCCTTCACAAAAAGTATGTCCAGTTTTTTGCCCATTTTTCTTGCAAAGACATTTTCTACTCGATCAACTTTTCTGATGATCTTGCGCAGGGCTGATCCTAAGAAGGAGCGAACAGGTACTTTAATTTTCAATCTATTTTAATGTTGTTTTCATGAGTGTACGTCCACACCACTCAATAGTCCAAAAGAACTTAATTTTCTTCTAATGTCATACGACGTTCAAAAAATTCTAGACGCGTCGCGAATGACGCCCTGCTTCAGGTGGCTGCAGTACTATCCCTTTGTGTTCACGCAAGGAAAGGCGTAAAATAAGAGTTACATAATTTGTTTCAAACCAATAGCATAGCAATGGTAGCATGTATACAGGAAACCTTGCATACTGCAACGAATAGGGCAATAAATATTTTATTGGTCAAGGTTGAATGCGTAGGGTTCTCAACCCGTCGGAGGCAAACTTGCGCCTCTGGAAGTTTATTTATTTATTTCTTTATTTATTTATTTATTGTTTTTTATTTATTTATTTATTTATTTATTTATTTGATACCTGCTTTCCTTTGCATGCATTACAGAAGGGGGATACATAACACTAAGCATTAAATATGAGACAAAATAACAAAATAATTCTACAAAGCGCGCTGAAAGTCGTCAAAATAAACAGTTAATGCAATCATACGTCGAAGATAATTACACTGCAGCATTGATGTAAAATAACAGGAATCGCGCAAGGCGTCACCTTTAAAGAAAAGTTAATAATTTGCTTTAAGCTAGCGGTCCCACTTTGAGATATGTAGAATGGCGCTTGGACATACTTCTCCCCTTCTACAACAGTTTTCGAATAATAGATATTACGAAAAAAGTTAAACCTGTGGTTTCGTCTGTGATCTTTCACGTCCTGCCATTTCAGTTTACTTTTACTTTCTCTCATGCTAAGTTGAGCGTGCCAATTACCTAATACGAATTGCACTGACATATTCTGTATGTTTTCGAGCGTATCAACGAGCTCTTTGGTGTAGGGATCCACGAAAACACATGCGTACTCCAAGATTGAGCGCACATGAGTGAAATACGGTTGTTCTTTTCAGTTAGATGGAGGTTCACTGAAATTTCGTCTCAGAAAGCCAAAAACATATGCAGCCGTAACTTTTATGGTGTGAACCTGCCTATTTAACCTCTAACCACTCCCTAAATAAACTCCTAGGTATTTATATTCCTCGGCCGTTGTCACAGCAGCATAATTTACGGTATACGTATCCAATTGGAATGAAGGTTTTCTTGTAAAGGTGCCGTTAACACACTGTTTAACATCCAAAAACTTTTCTGAATCAGCACACCAGGATGTTATTAAATGCGAATAAAGCTGCAGGTATACGGAATCACGTTCATTCGCTATAGTCCGGTAAACTACACAGTACTTTTGAACAAAGCTATAGGGGCAATGCAAAAATCGATTTATTCAGTTCATAGGATGAAATGTACTACGCAGAAGGGGATATGGAACACCATCATTTGCTTTTCTGTAGTCCAAGAATATACAGTCAACCACTTTAAGCTTATCTATTGCAAGAGCCAAATCGTGCGTGAACTCAACAATCTGCGTTGAGCAAGAAAATCCTGACAAAATCCGTGTTTGCTAGGATGCTGGCGATTATGTTTACCCAAATGAGTCATGTCCCAAGAGTAGCTAAGCTCACCTTCAAACATCGGAACTAAATTAACAGCTAGGCTTCGTCAGTGACAAGGCTCTGTTGTTATCGCAAACTTAAAATAATTTTTTTTTTCTAAATAGGCAGTCGTAAAATCCCCTGAAGTAACATAGTGCAGGGCATGAAGTTGATCCTACCAATGCACGAGCGAGTCTCTTCTGCGTTTATCACCAACAACATAGTGCAACATTGCTTGTCGCAGTTTAATTGTAAGCAGAATAACTTGCGCTTTTGCTCGCACTTGCCTTTCTTTGGTGGGGAGTCCTTGACATGGTGGCGGTTTAGCTCCTGCGTGGTTGCCGCTTGCTCGACGCCCTTGAAGGCCAGTTATTTTGGTGAACCATCTCCATCTCGGATCGGACATCTCTGGTGGATCGATGTCTCCAATGCTCTCCATTTCTTGAGCGGGCGAATAGCCTCGAGATGATGCGTCGACGAAGCCGGAGGCAGAAGCGTGGTAGCGGCGATGACTGGCGAGGCTTAGCTCACCCGTCGGTGTGGCACAGTCTTCTTGTGGCAATAAATGACATTTCGATGGCCAAAAAGGTTCCCTGCTAATGTCCAGTGAGTCCTTGTACCTTGCCCGTTCACGGAGAACACTCATTACTGTTTGACAAACGATGTTCGTTCATTTAAAACGTAGAAACACGGAGCGGATGAAAAACGCGTCCCCGTCGTTCGGCTCCCTAACGGCTCTTTGTCCCCCCAGAAAAAAACCGGTCGGTCTCCTTCCAAACACGTCTGTGCATGAATTCTCGGAGCCCAGGCGCGAGCCGTTGTTCGGCTGGACGCCGTTTGCCGAAAAAAGGACGTATAACCAGATACCTTACGTAGGCCGGTCTCCTCTTGAACACCGGTTGCCAAATATTCTGTGGCCATTCGCTGGCCGTAATTCGGCCGAAGACAGCTAACCGAATGCAAAACGTATATTCTGGGGCCGTACGTCCGCCGGACGCGCGGTTCACCGTTGAAACAACGAATGCACGGCAGCCGCGCTCCTGCCGGTCTTCTTTCGAACACCAACTGCCGCAAAAATACGCATATTCTGTGGCCGGTCGCTTGCCGTGCTTCGGCCGATTACCGCTTCCCGAAGGAAAAACAGATGCCCTAAGGCCGTACTTCGGCCGTTCTCTTTCTCAACATCGGCAGCCGTAAGAGAACTGAATATCTGGCAGCCGGTTAGCTGCCGTTGTGCGTCGGGACACGGGCGGACGGAAAAATGCCGAAGCGCTGGTTGCCGAATGTTGGCCGTTCAACGCATGATCAGTGGCTGCCAGAACCTGGATGCTGGCCGGACATGCCAGAAAGCGGCCATAGACGGGCCGGTCTTGGGGCACACTTTCTGTGCCGCCTGGGTATGCACTCCTTAGCGTTTTTGTCTTCTGTGTTTCCTTTCCATGTTAATGAAACCAGACCATCATTGCGGAGTCAGTTTTGCTACTAGCACGTCCTTTCCGAGCTGAACACGGGCACCTTAATAGACAAGGCCATTAGTTTTGTCTATATATCAAATAATGAGCGATATTAATTTTTGTGCCGCAAGCTAAGCGCCAGCCGTATGCGGTTTTTATGTGTGTTCACCATTATCGCTCAATTTGAAATTGCACAAGGGAGGAAATTAACAAAACAATGGGCAACTGATGGTCGCATAGCACATCATCCCGTTGCTTTCTATTTTGCACTTGAATAGCTTTTTATTTGGCCTTGTTGTAGTTTTTACCTTTTCTTTCGTGTGTCTTTCTTCCCGTTAAGCACCTATAAATAAAACCATGAGTACGTCCCATCAATTAATGCTTACTGCTGGTCGCTCTTTTAACGTCATTCTTAGTTTCCTAGTTTTGTTACGTTTCATTAAAAAGAGAGCTTTTTAGAATTGGCAGATCCCACGCATGGGTGGCAATCGACGCATGCGCAGCTTTCGACGTGATAGCTACGTCGAAATGAACTCTCGGGTAGCATTTCTATGAGTGCTATTGCGCTTGGCATAGCTGCTAATTTTTTTGGAGTAACGAGAACATGGCAGCATCTCCACTCCGTGGATGATTGCGAGGGTGCGGACTACAGGGACTCGAAATGACATCGAAGTTGCGCTCCATGTAACATCCAATTTGCGCCCCGACCGTCATTCGATTTGAGCCCTGCGTGTCACTTTGAATAATCCCTAACTAAAACTCACGGCTCAAATCGAATTTCGCTTGATTTTGGCTTGATGGTGGTGTGCGCACGGATGGACGCGGACGGACATTAAGAGTTCCTAAGGTACTCCGCACCGTTGCAGGCGAGGGAGTAAGCCGTTTGACTCTCGAGTTCTAACTCACGGTCGTAGCCCAATGGCTAAGACGATTGACACTAACTCTGTCTGTTCTACCAGACGCATGCTCGAGTACTCCCGGTGCCTGAGTGTTTTTTTTCGATTTTAAATGCTTGCGCACGGGCGCGGATGTACATTGTGTGGACCCAAGGTACTCCGCACCTAAAACATTCAACGTCTCAGTGGCCCCGGCGAAGGCGCCTCTAGCTCCACGCGCAGAGAACGTGATAAGGGTAGGCGCCCCCACCCCCATTCGTCCTTGGTACGTGTAGGCCAGCGTTATCGCGTGTAACTTCCCCGCATCACCTCCCCCTCCCCTCGCCTTCCCCGCCTTTCCCGCGTCTCCCACAGCTGCAAGTTGTTTATGCCGCAGGCGCGATAGACGGAAGGCAGCGTTACCCATCGGCGCACCCGACCAGAAGACAGCAGCAGCCCCCCACTTCCCGCAAAACTGGGCGACTAGACAAAGAAAGCGCCGCATAAAATGGCGTTTCCAGCTTCCGTAAAGGCCTCTCCCTATGCCTTAATTTGCTCCACGATAGGCGCCAATACGAAGCTAACGCGCTTCCAGGCGTCCAGATATCGCACCCTCGTAGCGGCGAATGAGCAAGCAGCGGCAAGTTTCGTGTCGCGCGTAGGTTCGTGGAACTACAGCTTGCGGCTGGGAGAGGCACTGCGACTACTGCCCTTTGAAAACTACGGCGCCCAGTCCGGCATATGCCAGCCTAAAACATGGCCGTCGGCTACACGCCGGCCTTCGTAGGTGGCGCAGTGACAGCGCTCAGCAATTGCTCTCATGCTCGCGCTACTTCTAATCTGACTGTATGTGCCGATTGTGTGTGCTACGGTCCGTGCAGATCATTTCGTGAAACACTAACTGGAAGATCAGGGTTACGCCACCTGTAGCCTTCCTTGATATATTCAGCTGTTGTCATGTCGTCATCATCATAATCATCATCATCATCATCAACAATAACAAAAACTGTATTGAGAAAGGGCGGAAGGGCTAGGGGGATGAACTAGTGAGAAGCCCTCTTTCCAGAGCACCTGTCGCGCTGGCGCCGGTCCAGGCTTTGTCGATCACCTTGGGCTCGTCCTCCAGGCGCTTGCCTCCAGTGTTTCCTGAAAACAAGGTCTATCGCTCTCGGCTGGCCAAATGAAGGGGTTATTCCGTGTTATTCCGAGGGCGTCCTGCACCAGGGCTCACGTCAGAATACTCTGCCGCCCGTCGTCGTGCCCTCCCGCAGGGATACCGAGATCCAGTTAGCCATGTCCCGCTAAGTACTCTTGATCTATTGACTCTTTTTCATCTATGTAATAAGTGTAATTGTTTCAAGTTTGTATGTGCCAAATTTCATCAATGTTACCAGTAAATTAAATAAGTTAACCTTAAACTTTCTTCGACGTTTCGACTTCTTCACTGCAATCGGCAAGCTACCGTAGCGGCAGTATGTGACCAAAATACCCTGCTACAATATACTACAATTTTTATTCTTTCCTGATTCCGCCACCTTTAAACCAGTTATCTCTGCTCACCTCTTGGTCAGCAGTAACGTTGCTCCAAAGTATTTGAATAATGTCATCACAAGGTTTTTGAATACATTGTGATATGACTGGCAACCTTAAACTATAAAAAAAAGTTTACAAGATGGAAATGCGTCGGCTTTTGTTCTTCCGGAATCTCTTCTAGGTGCGGCAGCATTTATAGAGTCCAGTAACGTGATTTTCTGCATGTGGCAACACACTCGTAATACCGTATAATGCGGAGTTGCATACACACAGGCGGCATTTGGCAGGCTGACATTTCCTATACAGTGAATGCTCGTCAATACAGACCGGCAAGCTGACAGCACCTCAGATCGAAGTAATGAAAGTTCGAGCTTACGACAGTGAAGAATAACAACACGGCACTGAGATTGGGGGCACTATAGGGCATGTCAACGATGTCTAAACTCCGTGATTGCGTTCTGGCTTTTATCCGTGAAGGTGAAATCCAGCACGTTTTGCATTAACTAGCGAACGTAGCGGAAAGCCTCCTCTTTTATTCTTCGTTACTGAAGAAAAAAACAAGCGCCATTCAGTCGGATCTTTAGTTGCCGCACTGGGGCTGCGCCCGCTTCCTCATTATCACTAACAGCAACGGGTTCAGCGCTTCTAACCTCAGACATCAAAGTGGTCCGCAAAGATCTTCCAAAATGTCTGTCACAAGGTTACATTCCTTTCGCAAGAATTCACCTTCTCTCTACGTTCTTGGCTCGGTTCCAGGGGCTACGCGGCCTCGTAAATAGGCAGCGAGTTCGTTTCTCTGGTCACGTAGTTGGCCCCTAGCGGAGCCTACTCGCGTTCGGATTCATAGGCATTCTATGGAGGCTTGGCCGGACAATACTACAGTTGGAACAATTTATGAATTCAAATTATTTAAGTTTGCAATTAATAGCTTCCATTGTAAGTGAACAAGCCAAGTAATAACTTTAGGGAAGTTCACTTCTATTTTGGTGGTTCCTTAGTGCATCGTTAACACAATTCTAGCCAACACTGATTTTTAAGCAGGGGACCGGCGTTCCGTATTCCATTGCGATACGCGCACCTTCGCTTCGCGCCTCATTTCTTCCCCTGATATTCCCGGTTAAAAGCCAAGTGCACTCAAATTTCACCGCGAACAAATTTATTTTTTATGCGTACTAAGTACCCCCAAATCAGCAGGGACACAAATGGTAGCACTGTGAAACGCCTCGTTAATCAATCAGAAGCGTTTAAAAAAGCTTCGCCGCAGACCACGCTCCACCTGATGGCGGATCGCGTAAACAGCCACGACGCGCCTGTGACGTTCAAGCCGAAGGGGACTTCTTCCTCTGGGCAGCCACGCACTTGTACAACCGGTCGACCTCTGCTGTGCACGCTTCACCCATTAGCTGCCCCGTGCGAGCGTAGAGCTTGCGCGCAGACTATCTCGCATGCTGGTGACCGTCCGGCCGGTCGCTGGACGGCTGCAACGTCACTGCAATGACCGCGCTCTCATCGGTTTCGGTTTGAAAATCGCCGATTTTTGCTGGCCGCTTGCGGCGTCCACACCGGTATTTCAGCTCTGTATTTTGCATCTTGCTTTCTTTTTAAGCATACTATGAAAAAAGGGTTTTGAAGAGGTCGAACCAATTTAATATCCAATTTAATCCAATCGAAAGCAATTTAATTCAATCCAATCCAGCCCAGCCCAGTCCAGTCAAGTCCAGTCCAATCCATATAATCCAATCCAATCCAATACAATACAATGGTCCTCTTGCTTGCGCAACACGGCCCTTCAAGATCCACGCGAAAATGCTCAACCTCGGCCAGTGTAGCTTACGCTACAAAAATCCCGCAAGCCTCAAGATTTCTTTGCGAAAACAGTGTGTCCGAAACTGTCACTCCCGTCTCAATTTCAGGAAGCGATGCTCCTCCGGCTGGCCAAATTCAGGCGGCGGAGGTCATGGCGGAGAAGAAAAAGACAAGCACCATGACATTCCATGACATGAATCTTCCATGACATTCTCCTCTATTATAACACGAAGGAACACGTAACCGGCTAAACCTCCTACAGTCTGCTAAACTGATTTTGTCATTCAAAGGCGAAAGTACTGGGATTCTGTCACAGAGATCTTTGTGGTGCGTTATACTCATTTATTTTAGAATCAGGCCATCTGTGGTGTTAGCTATCATTTGGCCCTGCTGGATTCCACTGTCAAACCTACCCGCGCCTTGCCCACTGCTTCGTCTGTATTACCTTTTCTCTTCGCAATAGTTAATTCCTGATTTTCATGCAATTGTATTTTTCACCTAATTTTCACTGCTGTCTGTAATCTTCTTACTGCTGTTTCTCTAATCATCTACTGCTAATCCCTTCTAATACTTAAATAGTTTCCTATTCCCCCAAAACCTGCAAGCACCCATTTCCTTGGCAATCCCCTGAGCTGGTATGAGTCATCTCACCGGTATATACCACTACCACTGTGTTGGTGTCTAGACCGTCGGCGGAGGGTCATCCCTCTCCTCGTGGCCAGATCGTCACCTAGTCCCTGTCCTCTGCAGCCCAAGCACCCAGACTATCATGACAGGGCGTATCAAGGCGAGCTCATTATCCAATAACGCGTTTATCTATTGATTAGCCGTCGAGCCTCCTTCCTAGTGCTTACTACTTCCAATCTAGTTACTATTTCTACTCCTACTTATTCCGGGACTATTAGGTTCCCCCTCTGCCTCCCAATCATTTCTTTTTTTAGCCTACATTTGTTTGCTATAGAAACGGTATTTAGAAGAAAAAAAATACGTTGTAATAAAATGGCTACTAATTAAAATGCGAAGAGAAGTAGTTTCTGGTAGGTCTTGATTTGCCCACTCCTGGCACAAGCTATTCAGTCCACCACTTCCGATCCTTGGGAAACAGTAATCGAGGAAAACGTAGCTGAAGCCATTAACACTGATTATAATTATCATCAAATAATGACTATCGATAGTTATGCGGCTTGTGAGCATGCTCCAATCTCGAGGGTCAGCCATTCTGAAGGTTCACTAGGAAGGATTTGAACAAAACAATGGGGAACCTGTGTCTGGCATCATCCGATAGCTTTTCACGCGAAGCTTATATCGATTGACTAGCGCCGTTGGTGGTGGCGTACACCGAAACGCCTTGAGGCAAAGCCAACTTTATGCACGTGCTCTATTGACTAGGTCGGTGACGACGATGATGCCCTTGAAGTCGTTGGACGTGGCCACTCGGGGAATTGGCCAGGGATAAAGTGTTGGCTTTGCCTCCGTTGGAGCTCATAAACAGATTGTTGGAGCTCGCTGTTCGCAGTTGGGGCAGGCCCGCGCGCACAAGTGTTGCGCTTCATCACGCAAAAATGGGGGCCAATCGGCGTCATCCCGCGAATCACGTGCATCGTGGGTGTGGTTGCTCGCTCTCGTCGAGCGGTTCACCTTCTAGATCGGCATGGGTAAAACGCGCGTGCTTTGCTCCACGGAGTAGCCGGAGGCCTTATAGGAATCTAAATCTTCTCGATAATTGCAAACAGTTATCTACAAGAGCAAAAACATTTGCGCCCGGGAAAGCACAACGAAAGCAAATGGTTCCGTTTTGCTCGATGGGTCATCTTTTCGGTCATTGCGTTTTGATTTTGGCAGAAGTGTTTTCAGTTTCGTTTTGCGGTCATTCCGTTTCGAGTTTGGTAATTTTCGTTTTCGTTGAGCTCAAGCTTCGCGTGCACCCCTATTTCTGGGGAGAACGGGTTCGGTAATTTTTTCTTTGCGTTTGTTCAGTTCACGCTGCCGGTCATTTTTCGGCCCATGTTCAGGGCACATGAGCACCGTACGCCGCATTTTCGCTTAAACGGGACTGTATTGTTTTTGCATTAAACAGGAATCTTATTTGCCCATTTGAGCGGTTCGGACTTAAGCTACAAACCTCGTATTCATTCGGCGGAATCACCCTCATCCGCGCAAATAAATTCGCTCCCTACTGCACAATTTCAGCTCGGCCACCGAAAAACTATTCTGTTACTTGGAAATGAAAAAAAATTGTCGAAAATCGGAAACGAAAAAATTACGCCCACCTCCCCTAGCGGGAACGCTGGTGTGATGCGACACTGAGGGGGTTCAAGCACAAGCGGAGAGCAACCGTCGACCGAAAGGCCGCCGGAGAGCGGCACACCGGTTATATGCGCAGCGATCCCGAAGGAGAGGAGACCGCGGAAGAGAGAGTACTACACATGCGCCGGCGCAAGTGCGTCTGCCGCGGCTATGACGCAGCACAATTCAACACAATCCACTTTAATCCAATCAAAATCCAATCAAATCCAAGCCAAGCCAAGCCAAGCCAATTAATTCGAATCCAATCCAATGCCCCTCGCGAGAGAGGGGCATCGGAGAGGAGAGGGGGTAAGTGGCGGAGAGCGCAGCTCGCGCGGCGAGAAGAATGAGGGAGGGGCGGACGCCGACGACGACAACGCCGATGACGCCGGATGCAGGGACAAGGCAAGTGAATGAGATGCAGTCCAATCTAAAAACTGGCTCCAATACATGCTGTGAAGATGGTTGGAAAGCAAAGCACTGAACCACCCACAACAATTCCACATGCGATGTCACTTGAATTCACACACGTGGCTCTAGAAAAAGGGAAACCAGAGATTCCGGCAGCCGTTACGTGGGATTCGCGGGGGCGCTGTCCCGAACGCAGCAGCAGCGTCGGCCACGGCCGGGCTAGAGCAGTGCACGCCGCCGCTGTAGCCCAGCCGTGCGTCGAAAGAAAGAAAACGGAGAGGAGCGTGTTTCAAAGGGTGAAACAGCGGAACCTACCCATCGTGATGTGCTAGCTCGGGGCTACACCATGGCGCGACACAAGCGCAGACACCGAAACAATCCGGGATGTGAGCATAGTGATTCCATTTATACAGATTTAAACTAAATAGTTTGTAAGTTGGAGAATTGCGAGAACGCTCGCGGAACTTTTAAAACCGGTATTTATCAGAACCAGTTGCTCCATTCGTCTTTTGTAATACCTGTTTAAACACAACCGCATTTGTATTCAGCAATTTAGAAAACGCTGCCCCATTCGTAACAAGCAGTGTGCAAAGGGTGGCGTTTCTCTAGCGGCCAGATTTCTGTAAATGGACTCTATATTTTGTTTTCCCGCCCCGCAAACCAATCCTTAACGTATCTTTGCCATAAGACCACTTCATTCTTTCGAGTCCGGGTTACCCAGCAGGTGCTGTCGAACAAGTTAATCAAGCCGTGCGAAGTAACCGCGCAATGTACGCGAAGCTGCGCCAAAACAGGCCCAACACCGTTGGTTAAGCCGACTACAAAGGCGACGGAAGGAGCCCTCCGACGCGCCCGCCGGGGTGAGAGACAGAGAATAATTTTATTTCTGACGAGCTCAGTCCTAGCCAGTGTCCCTCAGGTGAGGGAGGTGCGCCAGCTAATCCTGAGCCCTAGTGGCGGTCAGGAGCTGTAGCTCGGGCGAGGAGCTCCCGGTCAGCGAGGTGAGCACGGCGAACGCTGGGTAATGGCGCCCTATCGCCGCGCCGCCTACATTGTACTCCGTCAATGAAAAGCGCCCTCCGCCTCCCCGGCCGCTTTGGGAGTTTCTCAACCGCACGCCACGAAAGAATTGTTGGCTGGTACAGGTAGAAAGCGTTGCTTTAAAAATATAACTTGGCAACGGAACGTCGCACAGCCATACCAGAGGAGGAGAAAGAAGAACTTGCACGCGGTTCGAAGGAGAAGGAAGAGAAGACGAAGCAACTAAGTTTCCTTTTACAGCCTCTTTGCGGAAATAAGAAGTCCCCACGTTTTTAACCGGTTTAGCCCTGGCCAATCCCCCCTTGTGGGTACGTGCCAAAATATTTGAGGACATCATCATCTTCATCATCAGAAGACGAAGCAGGCCAGCTTGCTCGCGGCATCTCGTGTTCTCTCGTGCAAGGCGCCGTTTCGGTCTTCTCTGTCCACAGCGCGCAACGACGCTTCGAGGGCGGCAACAACTGCTCACCAAAGCGACTGCCAATCTTCGTCACGTGAGTATGGCATTTTATGGCCCTTGCCATGTTGGCGACGTTTTGCGCAGCGTCTGCTGGGGTTGAGAAGGTCCCATGGTAGGGTTAGACGACTTAGGGTTAGGGATGGTTAAGTGGTATGGGGTCAGCCGACTGTCGTAGGCCGAAAGAGTTTTTCATTACTTAGTTGCGTGCTGTTAGTGAAATTTCGTCCAGGGGTCTTATTCTCGACTTCGTGAATTTTTTGTGGATTTTGTATCTTGTCTAGAAGCGTTGCCTGCCAGAACTGTTCTAACCGTGCTCTTTGGCTGACAAAATAGCGGTGCGTATATTTGCCACTTTGACAGTTTGTGGCGTTTGGGGCCCTTTAAATGTTGTAGCGAATCAGCGTTCCCGGTTCTGGGGGAAAGGCGGGTGCGGTGATGGCGAGCGGCACTCCGGCATCAACGGCACGGCATATTTTAGTAGCGACGAATGTCGACCGTCGTTATTCGTCACACGAGCTCAGTTGAGTTTGTACAGTCGCCAGCAAAAGTTTGCGGGATGTGCAGCGCGTGGCTCAGCGGAGCAAAACTGCACTGCTGCGCCATCTGCAGCCAGCGGGCGCCGGGTCGAGGCTCAAGGAACTGGCGTGCTAGGCGCGCTTTGCGCATGCCTGTCCTTTATTAGTTACGGGGCATAGTTGATCCTTCGGGCGCCGTGACATGCTTTCGATATTCGCAGCAGCCGCTGTGGCGCCGCGTGACCATCGCCGTCGTTCTGCTATCACTGGTGCAACAAAACACGTGGGCTGCAGCCGCCGTTTCCGCGGTGCACAACTTCGAATAAATTTTATATGCCGAGTTATGCATTTGTTCACGACTAAATTTATTTTACTTGAGTTATTTAGGCTAGCCGTCGGAAACTGCGTCTCGTGACGGGGTGCATAGGAAAAAGTCGCGTCACCAAATACAATATAGCAGCAAAGCAAACTTTCTTGTTTAATGTAGATATCATGTAGAAACATCATGCAGAAATTGGCCGCGAGGATGGCGTTAGCTATTACGCCGAAGCACATTTACTTGCCACAGTTAGTTTAGAGGGAAGCTGTAAACGATAGAGAATTCCCGTCTGCTGTCATTACATGACATTCAAAGGAGGAAGTATGGTTACGGAAAACTGCTGTAACTCTCGTTTTATCGGAACAACCCCAGACCGAATTCTATTATAATTAGCCGCTCAGGCGACTACAGCGTTTTGCCAGCCAGTTTCAGCCCCGTGCTTGTCCTATAGAATTAAACATTAGTCCGTATTGCTTTCATTCACCTATATAACTAGGAAGTAGGAGGAACTCTTACCCACAACCTGCTTCTTTCGTGACCTTCTTGAATTCCGCCCAGCTCGGCTTGTCATCCTTGATCCCAGACTGGAAGGGCTCGAAACTTTTTCCCATTGCTTTTCACTTAAACTGAGGTATGTGTCCCGCCTTTTACAACGCTGCACCCCCTAGTCCCCACAGCAAGAACCTTGCGTACGAACTGGAGTACTTGCCCTGCACTCAACAGTTATGAGTTTGTTTTCGGTTATAGCGAGGTCCGTAAAAGTGCTTCGCAGTCATCTGAGTCTGTAATTTATTGACACTTGCCCTCACGACTTGCCATTTGCCACTTTCACTCGCGTCACTGCCTACTTAAGCTGCCCGTAAGGCGGGCGATATGTCTTCTGTGTTCCTCCGGGACGGGTGGTGGCATGGTCCCAGAGCACGCATCAACATCGATTGTTGTAGCTATAGAGATGAGCGGCGAGCGGCAATTCTGGGTCAGCTGACAGTTCATCGGTGCTTAGATTAAAAATTAGAATATAATTCGTGCTGGACCAGCTGTGGCTCGTGAAAGATAAGATTTATTCAATTTTGGCGCCGTGCAAACGGCGGCCGCGGCCGACGTGTTTTGTTGCACCAGTGATAGCATAACGATGGCGATGGTCACACGGCACCACAGCGGTTACCGCCATTATATCGAAAGCATGTCGCGGGCGCGCGAGGGATCAGAGATGCCTCGTAACTAATAAAGGACAGGCATGCGCAATCCGCGCCTAGCCTGCCAGTTCCTTGATCCTCGACCCGGCGCCCGCTGGCTGCAGATGGCGCAGCAGTGCAGTTTATCGCCGCTGGGCCACGCGCTGCACATCCCGCAAACTTTTGCTGGCGACTGTACTACATATAGCCCGTCGTTTACAAGCTATGAATAACGCTGAAAAACACGGAGAGCCTCTGCAGGCGGAAACGCCGCTACACGCGCGAACACGTGAAGCAACGGTAGACAAGCAGCGCACTCTGTGGTGTATGCAGAATACGGCATACATCGCTGCAGCTAAAACTTGTCACCGCCCGCCCGAGCGGGACTACTGCTGAAAATCACTTTATAAATAAGTGAGAGGGGGTGATAGTGCAGTAAACATTGCGCTGGTGATCGTCGTCGGCGCGGCTTCGTCAAGCCATCGATGTCTTTTCTGATTCTCGGCCTCGGAGGAACCTGTGAGGCACAACCACATGCAGTGTATTTTCGGCGTTTTCTCGCGTCGACGCGCGTCAGCGCACGTCTCCAAAAATGCATGGCGACGCGAGCTGACGCGCGAGCAACGCCGATATCTACGCTCGCTATATATCGGCGTAGACTACGCGCGAGAAAGCAGAGAAAGCGGGCAGCATCGGTCGGGTTTCCAGTCCTTCGCGTGCTTTGGGGTCAGTCCTTTCAGCAGAAAATAATCGATTTCTTTTAAACTTGCGGTTATCTGGTGCCTTGAGAGAAATTACAATCTATTTCTCTTCTAAAGCGCTCGTTCATTTGTTGCGTGTTTGGCTTTCGTCGGGGAGATCCGGTATTTGCGATAGCTTTTTTTCTTAGTTAAATAAGCGAGCTCTGGCTACATGGCTTGTATTATTAGCATGACGGGGCTTGGCTGCAAGATTGGTGCGTGACGACCAAGCTTTATCAACGCCAAAATGCTAGCGTCGCATGCCATTCCATTCGTTGCTACCGTGGCTTCCGTAGGGGAGAACGAGGTTGTGCGAGCTTCCCTTCATTCAAATAAGGGGGCTGTGGTTACATCGCTTCTAGTACTAGCATACCTGTCCTCGTATCCAAGATGGGTGTGTAAAAAACAAGCGCTACAACGGCTCAAATCTCTCAAATACGACCAAAACAAAACACTCGACAATATTCGTTGGCAGCCTCTGTTGGGGTACGAAATTCTTGGACCCGCTTCGTCTTCTGGCGTGGTCGAGAGGTTGGGCGCTTGGGTGCTGGTGTTTTGTATTGAAAGTCCATGGTTCGAATCTTGGCAAAATCTCGGTTTTTTTTTCCAATGAGTGTTTCTCCGGTTTTCGTTCTTTCAAGGCAAACGAAGGGGGCCCTAGTACCTTTGCGTTTAACCTACAATGACGTTCAACAGTAAGCTCAGTATCAAGGCAGCCCCGAAATTTGCTTAGCCTACACTTTGAATTCATGAAGCTGCAAGAGGTGCATAACATGAACGTTAAATTTGGTAGCAAGTAAATTTGTACTAAGCGCATCTTTGTTCATCATCCTATCTTTTGTTCAGATTCTACCGTAATGACCTGGAATACCTTTCGCAGCATGTCAAAATTTGCCCGCAAATATTTTTGATAAGGCTAGGGTGTAGATAGCTGCAGTTCAACAATCGACAATAATTGCACCAAAATGACGAGCGCTAGCGTGTCGCTAGTCGTAAGTGTAAATCTTGAATTACTGTCTTGACCGAGCATGTATTTTGGTTCACCCCTATCTGGCCTACAAACATTCGCTTCCCCTATTTTAAAGGTGCGTTCACACTTGCGACGAAAGCGAGCGAAAGCGGCGAAAATCCTGTCGCTTTGTCGCGCCGCGACAAAAATTGGTCTCCACCATGGAGGAAAGAATACTCACCAGAGGCCCCTAGCATCCCAATGCATTGCGAAAAGTGTGGAGGAAGTTACGTAATTTTTCTTGAGCCCATGGGCAATGTTGCTTACTTGTTTACATTTGCGGCGGCCAAATTTAGGCAAATAGAATGGACAAATTTTTAAGGCACTTGGTGTGTCACTGCCTCGCTACGCCTGCAAACCAGCGCAGTCGCTACGACAAACGTTTTTAGATTAGGCCAGTTTGAAAACTCCGCCGTCAGAGGCGGCCTTAACTCGTACCCCGGCCGCAGCGCCGCTTACGTCGCGTCAAGATCGCCGGAGCCAGCCGCTACCGCCGCCGGCAATCTGCCGGGAAAAATCCCCTTCGCTCAGCGTTGGCGAGAGCTACAGTTCATTCTTTGCTCACTTTGTGTTTCTTCGTTGTGAAGTAAGGTGAAATTTATCGCTGCTGAGACGTAGCGCGCAAAGACCGCAGTGCTGTACGACCCCAAACAATGCTCCCGTCGTCTGCGTTCGCCATCCCGCGAGCCTGTTGCTATGACAACGACAAACGCTACTTTGCCAGGCTTAAGAGCTGAAAAATCGTCCTTCTAACTCAAAAACTAAGGCCGTTTTTCGATAGAAACTTTGGGTGAGGGTTAGAATGGGCAAATTGAAGGCGAAATTAACAGCTTAGAACATGATATCGCACCGAGGAATTAGCGACGAAGCTGTTTTCGCTTCGAAGCGTCAGGGTAGGGCGACGCCATGTTAGTCAAATCAAACCGGGGACAGCAAAGGATGATGGGATAGGGTGCTGGGCTCCGTGGGCTCAAGTCATGGCGGGACTCGGCTTCACAAATGTGACGTCAGGGCCTCTCCTAACCTTTACCTTTTCTTTCCTCCATGGTCTCGACCATGCCACAAAACCGATCGTCGTGCGACAAGGCGACTGAATTCCAGTCGCTTTAGCTCGCTTTCGCCGCAAGTGAAAACAAAACTGACGTGTTCAGGCCCCACTCGGCAGTTATAGGAGAAGCCTGTGCTTCGGCTGCAAAAAGAAAAAAAACTCCCACCTCCCCTCGCGGGAACCCCTGCATAGATACGACGCATAGGGGGTTCGCGTTGCAGAGTTGGAAGCGGAGGAACGGCGCTGGAACGATGGAGCGGAGCAGCGCAGGCAACGCGTTTTATAGAGCGCATAACGGTGAGGGGACGCGCCGGCGCCAGTGCGTCTGCCACGTCTATGACGCAACACAATCCAACACATTCCACTTTAATCCAATCCAATTCAATCCAAGCAAAGCCAAGCCAAGCCAAGAAGCCAATCCATTCGAATCCAATTCAATGCCCCTCGCGAAAGACGGGCATCGGAGAGGAGAGGGGGTGAGCGGCGCAGAGCACAGCTCGCGCGGCGAGGAGAATGGGGGAGGGGCGAACGCCGACGACGACGACGCCGCATGTAGGGACAAGGCGAGTGAATCAAGTCGCATCTAAAAAAGGCGCGACATTCCGCCGAGCGAAGCCAATGGCTGCGCGCCTGTCGAACCTTGCCCCGTTTCTCTGGGTGGTCTTGCGCCTCTTCGGTGACGACACAGCTTCCGCAGTGCTTTGGAGGCGCGATGAGAGGGCAAGGGCTCTAGGCCTTGTTGCTGGCCCTTTTAAATGCAGAGCATTTCAGTAACTCACGATGTTACCCGCGTTGCTGTGCGTAGTCCGCATCGCTCCTCCTACACTATATAAAAAAATAATACTTACCGGCGCCAGGTTTCGCTCCGACTACTCTGTGGGCGGAAAATAAGGTGCATATTGCTGTACCCACTGCGCCACAAAGCCGACAAAGAAAGGAACGTTACAAACGCGCCTTATATCCTTGACTCATTCAACCGTCGGCCACAGATGCGCCCTCTCCCCCGCGTCCTCCTCGCCTTCTCTCCGCTCGCAACACCCTCTGAAGCCGGGTTGGGTTCACGCTGAGCGTGGCCTCCGCGATTTGCTGCCGGCGGCGCGCCGCCGGTAGCCGATCGCGGAGGCTACGCGCTGAGCAAGTCCGTTCGCGCGCAAGAACAGGTGGGGGCGCTCGCATCGCGCTCTCTCGCCGCGGTCGGGTCGCGCTTAAACCAGATTTGTAGTTCGCGCACGCTCCGGTCGCGAACATCTGTGGCGTGATCATGACGTCAACATCACGCGTTCGTGTGGTGGCGCGATTTCGGCGCTATAACACTCTCTCGCGAGGGGCATTGGATTGGATTCGATTGAATTGGCTTGGCTTAGCTTGGATTGGATTGGATTGGTTTGGTTTGGATTTGGATTGGATTGTATTAAAGAGGATTGTGTTGGATTGTGTTGCGTCATAGCCGCGCAACATTGCGTCATAGCCGCGGCAGTGGGTTTACGGCACGTTTCACCATCGACTTCATCGACAATGTCTACGCTGGAAGACAACAATAGACCCTTTGCAAAAAGGCGGACAACACTGAGAATTCAGTTGTGGCAACACTGGTGGTGAACGCGACGACGCCATTAGAAAGGAAGCAGGTCGTAGCAACGGCGTTGCGGTTGCACATTTTCGCCCACGGCTTCACGAGTCTGTTGCCCCATCGCCGTAGTCATATTTCTCTCCTAAAGTGGTGTTTTGCGCTACCTTTCGAAGATTAACGCTGGCCAAATCGCTTCCGCTTATCTACACCGCTGCACAACGGCTCGTCTGGGGCGAGTCGAGACGTGCCCATCTTTTCTCCTATTTCTCCTGTGTTTGTTCCTTCCTCTGAGTTCCTCTCAAGGTCGACTGCCTCTGCTCGCTGCTGACGCACGCGTGCGACCTATCACTCCCGCATTAGCACCGCATTCACCGACGGAAAAATTAAATGCCGCAAGTGCAGAGGCACTGAATCGCAAACATGACCTCTAGCAGAGACATCAAAATCGGTTTCATTATGCATGCTTTGGTCCTTTTCGCGAATAGTTTTGAAAGTTTGAACATACGCAAAGTGAGCGCTCAGCAGAGACGGACCCTTCATGGCCCGTTCATAGCGGCCAACCGCCGCTACCACGGGGCAAGGGCGCATCGATTAAACACAATTAAAACTCGACAACCAAACAAGGAGGCAGCGCTAAGGCTATTCTTTATTAGCCACAAATCCTACCTTTGCTTGCTGCTGTTTGTCAACACTGACGATGGCGTAACGTAGGACTCCACGCTGACGTATGATCGCTCGTACTCATAGGACTTTTCAGTGGTCGACCTCGAAGAATAAAAATCCTGAATATGCCGCTCTTCTATCGAAGGAAGGGCGGAAAAGTTATTTTCCCATCCTGCAGTGGGAAACACCACTTCCCGGAACGCGTATGCAATTATGTGGACGGTGGACGGTAGCTACTACCTAGAAAGTCCATAGAAACTCTGTGCTCGCAGCCTTTTCGCTTCCTTTCTAACGGCGGCGCAGTGGATGCACAGTGTTGGCAGAGTGGCTTGCGTTTTTTCCGCCAACGATTTGGCCATTTTGCAAAGGGTATATTACAACAACAACCAATACGTAAACCATACGACTTGCAGGCGCGCCCCCCGCGGAAAGGGTCTGCATTTGATCGTGCCCCTCGCGAGGGGGATGTTTTCTTTGCGCCATAGCAAGTTTTTATTTTTGTTTGTTAATTGATAGCTCTCAAGCGTACCTATTCCACGTTTTTGTATAATAATGATAGCCACTATGCAATCAACCCTAACCCCGCGCGCAATAGCTTCGAGCTTAGGCTTCCAGAGCTTAGGCTTCCACGTGGGCTATCTGTTAAATATTTCCGAGCCCCGCTGTTTCCGTAACAATTGAATTGCGATCACGAAGAAACAAGCCACGGTTTAAGCAGCGCCGTCCATGTTGTCACGACAGGACTGCTTTACTTTCTGAAGCCAATTCTGAATTTCGGATGCGCATGCTTCGTGGCACAAAAGAACGCCGAGGGGTGACTTGGCAGCGTGGCTGCTGAGTGAACAAGGCAGGAATCAACATAGGTGCCCCTATATTACGTATACGAGGAGGAGGAGACCCAGAAACAGTGTAAAACACAGAGCAGTAGCTCCGCCTTCCGTGAATCGTGAATTGTTTGCCCGCTGCTTCGGTCCTCAGTTCTTAGGATTTTTACTTACTGGCGTCGGAACACGGAATTTTTGTGTAGTAGATACAGCAGCGATCAGTTATTCAATCAATCAATCAATCAATCAATCAATCAAAAATAAATGAAAATATAATTAAACAATTAAATGGATTAATCAATCAGTCAAACAAAGAACAGTGATTCGATCATACTGATTGATCAATCGAACTATCTAGAAATTAATGAAAAAAATCAGTCGATTTATCATTCTATCAGTGAACCAATCAATAGGTCGATCAACCAATCAACCAGTCTATCAATGCATAGATTAAGGAGCCCATCGACCAACCAGTCAATCTATAAAACGATGAATCGATTGATCGATCCACCGACCAATCAGCCAATTCCATAAATCGACCAATTAATCCGTCGACAAATAAATCACCCAATCAATCAAATCAATCAATTATCAATTAGTATATCTATCGACCATCAATTGGTTGACCGATTACTCGATCAACTGACCAATCAATGAATCATATTGACTGATTGATCGATCAATCTAAGAACTTCTTTAAACTACCAGCGAACCAATCAATAGATCGGAAAGCCAAATTATCGGTCTACCAACGCATAGATCAACCAGTCGATAGATCGACCGGTCAATCATCGACCAATCAATAAAATAAACGATGGATCGATTGACTGGCGAAATAATCCGTCCACAAATAAATCAACCAATGAATCAAATCAATCCGTTGATCAATTATTATATCTACCGACCAATAAATTGATGGACCGATATATCGATTGATCGACCAATCAATGAAACGACCAATCAATCAGTGGATCATCGAATGGCTTGATCGACCATAAAGTAAGCTGATCTAGAGACTGACCAATCATTTTAATAAATCGATCAATAAATCAATTAGTCTACCGATTCATCAATCAATAAACCTACCGACCAACCAACCGGGCCTTCCATCGATGGATAGATCGACCAATCCATGCATAATATTTACCATTCACCAGTACTTGCTGAGAAACGGTGGAATGTCGGGGTCTACGGAATGTGTGAAAACTTATCACAAAATAAGGAAACGCGAAATGGAGCTGTACGCTCCAGTCGATATTAGCACAACTTCACAGCACCACCCAGAAAGTTTGACAAGTGATGCAATTACAGCGAAGCACGGTTTAACCGGGATAAAACGTGGCCAACGCACTGTGCAGTTATTGCAGGAAGTCGGGAACTTGGTTAAATCGAGAAAGCACTGAGTAGAGGGAGAAAGTGAAATAGAAGCTGAATTCATTTCTTGTATCGCGAAGAAGAAGAAGAAACGCGTCTATTTAATGAACGATAACTCGGCTAATACTCAACGCTTTCAAACCACATTTGCTGCAAGGCGTTTCAGGGATACTACTCAAGTGATTGCGCCCGTGAAATCGCAACCTTTGGAACCCTGCTTAGGGCCCCTTTAGGTAATGCGTTGTGTGCGATGGACTGCAACGTGGGATATATTCTAAGCTTTTGACAGGAAAGATTGCTTCACACGTGACCAACTTTTCTTTGTTCAGGGTCCGCGACGTTTCACTTCAGGGAATTCTTTTTGGTTAACATTGCCGAAACATCCGGAAAATATTAACAGGCGTCCGGCGCCGTGAATTGCCGGTGAATGTGCCCTCTGCTGCAATTTTGCATTTACGACTTCTTAAAACTTTCTTAGCCGAAGGCTGACTGCTGGAAGGTCCGAAATGCGTGGGCATAAAATTAATGTTTTGTGGCGTGCTTTCACGAGTAGGAATAAAATTGTAGTTATTTGTTTGGTTATTGGGATGAAAAAAGTAAAAATTGTGGTGTTATACATTACCGCCATGTTCGAGGGAATGAACCAGTGTGATTTTTAAAGGAGTACTGACACTAAATTTCTCGCTTTCAGTTTTTATGCAGGAAAGAATACCTATTGGCCCAGTAATTACGAAAATCACACCGAAAGCCGTCAGCCGCCAACACAGAATTAATTATAGCACGTTTATTGCAACCAGTTTCAACTTCGGTCGCCGCGCGGGAAAATGGCCGTTCGAAGGCCAGCCTACAAGCGGGCCAGTCTGACGTCACGGTCTCACCTGCGACGTCAGGGACGTTCGCCGCATCGTCTGCTACGATTGCATTGCACATGGTCCGCACTCGCCCGAGCAGTCGACCGTCTTCGCCGTCGTCCGTTTTTTTATATCACTGCGGCTCGAACCGGCGCAGACCGTGATGGCAACAGCTTGTCGCCACTCTTATAATCAATCTGATCGCGAAAAAGAAGCTCCACATGCGAGACAGTAGATGTTACTGTGGTGAAAAATTGTGCTAGGGGTTGTTATCAGCGCTGAATTTAAAAGCGGCGTTCAAATATTTCCCGCGATGGTAAACCTACGCTGACCGGAGGCGGAGGTTCGGCGGTCCGACCCAGCACTGTCTAGAGTTCCTGTATATGCTCCCTACGGAAGCAGAGTTGCGCCATCTTGACCGCCGAGCATCCAAAGCAGCGTGCGAAAGCCAACCGTCGGGCTTGAAGGAGTCGTGCGCACTTCGCGAGGGGAGCGTGAGCGCGCCCCGACGTCGCTGCTTTGTTTTAGGGGCGAAGCTCCTAAAGCCATGGGTCTGTCCATCCCTTGTGTCTCGTGGTACGTGACCGCCGCATGCTTTCGGAGATGTCGCAAAGTGGGCCGCGTTGCACGCGCAAGAACCGGCTGCAACTGGCAGCGCAAACTCGGCACCGGGAGCGCAAGCTTCTCTGTGTTCGCCAACGGAGGCGCGAGCGCACGTGCACTGCGAGGGGGAGATCACGCAAGAGATCACGCCACGGACGCAGGCAGTTGTTCATCGTTCTCGGAGATCGAACGAGACGCAAGGACTTTTGCTCGTTTCCTCTCGTCTTGTTCGGGCACAAGTTCGCCCTAAATAAAAGTTCTTTCTTCAAATACGCACTCAGATGTATCCATATGAACCCTACCACGATCGGAAGAACGTGTATACACTTAGTGTTTGCAAACTTCCCATCGCAGCCAGTACAAGAACCTCCCTCGCTTCATTTCACAGATCATAAAGCCGTCGTAATGAAGGGACCTCGCAATGCAGTCATGACAACGACGAAATGAATAGAACGAAGAAACGAAACAACAAACGAGAAGAACAAAATAAAAGAACAAAATAAAAGTTGATTTGTACAATGTACGCACACAGTCTTGGGCGAACTTTCACGGGAGAGTTACGGTTACCGATGATCTCCCCCTCTCGAGCTTCGCCCCACTTATCATCATTCATTCCGTGGATATGGCGTGATTTTTTTTGTAACGCGCGCTTTGCTTTATTATTTGGGGTGTTTTCCTATAACGCATATCCGAATATCGGGAAGATGTGGCTCTGCAAAATGTTCCGAAATATCCCTCCAGATCTTAACAAACATATATGTGTTACGATAAATTTAACGAAGGCGTGACTCGTTTTGCTCAATAAACCTCCATACTGGTTAGATGCCTGGTATACAATCAGCACGCGCGTATATACACACTGGGTTATTTGGAACTCAACCTAGAGTTTTTGCAGTCTATAGTGCATGTCGGCAAAGTTTCATGCCTTGACAACGTAAAGTGATGTGACCAGGCATCTAACCAGTACGGAGGTTTATTGACAAAACAAGTCACGTCTTCGTTAAATATATAGTAACACATATACGTTTGTTAAGACCTGGAGGGATATTTCGGAACATTTTGCACAGCTATATCTTCCCGATATTCGGATATGCGTTATAGGAAAACTGCGCTCAAGAGAAGGAGGAGGACTAAGAGGAGGAGGGGAAAACTTTGTTTAACAATTAAATCGCTCTGGTTAGCCTGGGGAGGGGCGAAGCATGCAGTGTATAAGGTATTCAAAAATTGCGGGTCTCTCTCTTGAAAACACGGCGTGTTTTAACCCTTCCAGGCGCGAAGAACAAATCCTATTCTACTCGGGATGGCGTTCTATGATTTGAAGAAAATTACTTTTACTCTCTTGTCCTGGACTGAGGACCCGGACGACTAACCAGATTGATTTAATTGTTAAACAAAGTTTTCCCCTCCTCCCCTAATGCTCCTCCTCCTCTTGAGGGCAGTTTTCCTATAACGCATATCCGAATATCGGGAAGATATCGCTGTGCAAAATAGAGTTAGGCGTCAGCTTCTCATGTAAGCATTCGAACAAAAGGAGCAGTCAGCTGCTAATAACCGACAACAGCGAAAATGGAAGACCAAAACAAATTCTAGGCCTTCAGGGCTGTCGGCTTGACCGCGTACTGAAGTTGTGCAAAAAAGATACTCTTCATGTACTAGCGTGTTGCGGCTTGTCGCTCTCGCGCTACGAACTACGAATGCGACATGGCAGCGGCGCAAAATGTACGAAAGACGCCGACAGCAGAGGGCAGCAGCGGCGTTGCAGCCGCATCGCCGGCTTCTCTGCGGTGCGTGGAACCTTTTTGTGCACGTGACGGCGATCAGCGAATAGGGTCGTGAGCGGCGAATGGAAATCAAAGTCGCAACTCTTGCTCCCGCAGGGAGCATATACAGGAACTCTAGCACTGCCAGCACCGCGGTGCGGCGACTGGCCGAAAGATGGCGCCACCTGTGCGCTAGAATCAAAACAGGCCACGGCAGATGTCTTGGTCACGGATCGCTGAAACGCCAATTATCGCCAAAATAAAGCTCAGTATACGAAAAATGGGATGATAGTGTGGGTAAAAGTTGTGTAAGGGATAGTCATTCGCAGTTGTACAGATACTGGCGATGAAATATTCGCCACGATTCTAAGCCTGAAGTTCCCAACACCCAAGCTGACCCGAGCAACGCCGAGCCCGCTGGCTTGGGCGACAGTTCCTCCGGCCGCCGCCGTGCACGAACTGGGTCAAGGTTTAGCGCTGCATGTCGTCGCGCGGAAAATAATGCATCTTGGCGTCGTCGTCGATTTGCTCGGACAGGCTTCCACGAGAAGTACTTTCCATTCCGCGAGCTTGCCATAACACAACTTGGGTGAGCTCGGCGGCCGCGTCGCCGCGGTGCGCATCGACATCGCGCACCGCGCGGTGCCGGCACCGCGCAGGTTTTGGCGGGCCAATGCAAGGGAACACCATGCGCCGGCCACGAACTGTTTGAAAGCATTGCTCACACAGCTTAAAGTTTAAAAGCATTGCTCACACAGCTACACCCGTACGTCTTCTGCCCAAACGAATACCACTGAAAACAGCAGCGCAGGATATTGTACCCGGTTCCGAAAACGACTATATGACGTCACCCTAAACCGGCCGGACACGCCGGCCGATGTTTCATCACGCCGAAAGCGATTTCGCTAGTGCTGCCGGCTTATGGAAGCTCGTGGCCGGGACAATCAAAATCGATTTTAAGTGCAATGCACTTCTTAAGCGACCCTGAACCTGCGTCCACCGGCGATGTCCGCGCACGTGAAGATGGGCGCGCGCAGCCTGGCCGCTGACATAGCACATACCCACGTGGGGGATTGGCCCGGAATCTCCTTGTTTTCCTTGGCAACGGGGGAAGGTGGGCGCGCGCTGCCTGGCCACTGACATGGCACATACCCACGTGGGGGATTGGCCAAGAATCGGGCGTGAGAATTGCTAATGCACCTGCTTAAAGGAGTACTGACACGAAATTTCAAAGCTGAGATCCGCTCTAGCAATCAATTGGCGATGTCCGCCTAACATACCCACGTGGGGGATTGGCCAGGAATCTCCTCGTCTTCCTTGGCAACGGGGGGAGATGGGCGCGCGCTGCCTGGCCGCTGACATGGCACATACCCACGTGGGGGATTGGCCAGGAATCGGGCGTGAGAAGGGCCAATGCACCCGCTTAAAGGAGTACTGACACGAAATTTCAAAGCTGAGATCCGCTCTAGCAATCAAGTACAACGACACCACAAATAGGTGTCTGTGAATAAATGCATCTTTCTTTCTTTGTAGTTGTGTGTGTGTGTGTGTGATCTCTCTTTTGCAAACATTACCGAACCGCGAAAATTCAACTCGTGCATTCGCACTTTCACATTCTTCCCCTCGGGGAAATGCGGGGAATTTTTCGATTTGATTTCATCCTCGGATCGCTGCAAAAATTTTTGTGACGCATGTGCACAAACTAATGAAGCCCATTATATCATTTTTTAGGCGTCAAAATTTGGTATCAGTACTCCTTTACCAAGGAAAACCACGTTTTTCGGCATTCTGTCTTTCTGTAAAGCATTTCCAGAAGTGAATTTTTTTTAACACAAAGTGATCGACTTCTCCTATACATGCCGCGCTTAGCTTTCTTGACTGCTGGATTCTTGTGTTCACTCAACGAACCTTCCGCTCCAAATACTGATTCGCTACATGCTCAACGAAGGCTTCGGTTCTAGAAATTTTGGTGTCATGCGTTGTATTAGTTAGCTTCTCCTGTCGTAGACCCTCGAGTCACGGCGAGTGTTTGCTTCAAGATCCCCTTCATCCCGAGACGTCGACGGTAGCTGCGCTGGGTATACCACTCCCATTCGCTGGAAACAATTATCTTAACATAAATACCCCGGAAAGTGGAGGGGAACACAGACTTGGTAGCGTAGTTGGTATGGCACCAGACCGGTATTCTAGAGTTTCTGGGTTCGGGGTCTACTGGGGGAACATATCTCTTTCTCCGATTTTTCTTTCAAGCATTTAAAAAGCATACAAAAAAACGAAAAATTTCCCCCGCACCTCCCCGAGGGGGATTGTGAGGATGCAGAAATGCGAACGTCGAACGCAACGTCCTCGGGTACCATGCGAGGAAGTCACCGCACAACCTGCGATACGTCGATGGGCACGTTCACCGCTTGTCCCTTGATTCCAAACTGCCCGTTGCCTCGAGTCAGCCGCCTGATGCTCATGAAGGGGAGTCGAGTCGCGATGAGCCGCTCTTCGACTGGGTTCAGATCGGGAAGATGCACCGGCCGAGGAGGATAACGGTAGCCAAAACTCACGCAGCCCTCCTCTTCGCAGCTTTGTCTTCTCCTTCTTCAGCGGTTCCCCTACGGGAAGATGACGATGGTGGTTGAACGCGAAGCTGTCTCGTGATGGATTGTTTGGTTGGTCAATCCCTAGGGGCATCATGCCACAATCATCATCAGACGCGCTGCGCACGCCGGCCAAGGGACGCACGACAACCCCCGACTATAATGCATTTCTGCATAAAAAATGACGAACCACATCAATTATGCACTCCTTAGCGTTTTTGTCTTCTGTGTTTCCTTTCCATGTTAATGAAACCAGACCATCATTGCGGAGTCAGTTTTGCTACTAGCACGTCCTTTCCGAGCTGAACACGGGCACCTTAATAGACAAGGCCATTAGTTTTGTCTATATATCAAATAATGAGCGATATTAATTTTTGTGCCGCAAGCTAAGCGCCAGCCGTATGCGGTTTTTATGTGTGTTCACCATTATCACTCAATTTGAAATTGCACAATGGAGGAAATTAACAAAACAATGGGCAACTGATGGTCGCATAGCACATCATCCCGTTGCTTTCTATTTTGCACTTGAATAGCTTTTTATTTGGCCTTGTTGTAGTTTTTACCTTTTCTTTCGTGTGTCTTTCTTCCCGTTAAGCACCTATAAATAAAACCATGAGTACGTCCTATCAATTAATGCTTACTGCTGGTCGCTCTTTTAACGTCATTCTTAGTTTCCTAGTTTTGTTACGTTTCATTAAAAAGAGAGCTTTTTAGAATTGGCAGATCCCACGCATGGGTGGCAATCGACGCATGCGCAGCTTTCGACGTGATAGCTACGTCGAAATGAACTCTGGGGTAGCATTTCTATGAGTGCTATTGCGCTTGGCATAGCTGCTAATTTTTTTGGAGTAACGAGAACATGGCAGCATCTCCACTCCGTGGATGATTGCGAGGGTGCGGAGTACAGGGACTCGAAATGACATCGAAGTTGCGCTCCATGTAACATCCAATTTGCGCCCCGACCGTCATTCGATTTGAGCCCTGCGTGTCACTTTGAATAATCCCTAACTGAAACTCACGGCTCAAATCGAATTTCGCTTGATTTTCGCTTGATGGTGGTGTGCGCACGGATGGACGCGGACGGACATTAAGAGTTCCTAAGGTACTCCGCACCGTTGCAGGCGAGGGAGTAAGCCGTTTGACTCTCGAGTTCTAACTCACGGTCGTAGCCCAATGGGTAAGACGATTGACACTAACTCTGTCTGTTCTACCAGACGCATGCTCGAGTACTCCCGGTGGCTGAGTGTTTTTTTCGATTTTAAATGCTTGCGCACGGACGCGGATGTACATTGTGCGGACCCAAGGTACTCCGCACCTAAAACGTTCAACGTCTCAGTGGCCCCGGCGAAGGCGCCTCTAGCTCCACGCGCAGAGAACGTGATAAGGGTAGGCGCCCCCACCCCCCTTCGTCCTTGGTACGTGTAGGCCAGCGTTATCGCGTGTAACTTCCCCGCATCACCTCCCCCTCCCCTCGCCTTCCCCGCCTTTCCCGCGTCTCCCACAGCTGCAAGTTGTTTATGCCGCAGGCGCGATAGACGGAAGGCAGCGTTACCCATCGGCGCACCCGACCAGAAAACACCAGCAGCCCCCCACTTCCCGCAAAACTGGGCGACTAGACAAAGAAAGCGCCGCATAAAATGGCGTTTCCAGCTTCCGTAAAGGCCTCTCCCTATGCCTTAATTTGCTCCACGATAGGCGCCAATACGAAGCTAACGCGCTTCCAGGCGTCCAGATATCGCACCCTCGTAGCGGCGAATGAGCAAGCACCGGCAAGTTTCATGTCGCGCGTAGGTTCGTGGAACTCAACAGCTTGCGGCTGCGAGAGGCACTGCGACTACTGCCCTTTGAAAACTGCGGCGCCCAGTCCAGCATATGCCAGTCTAAAACATGGCCGTTGGCTACATGCCGGCCTTCGTAGGTGGCGCAGTGACAGCGCTCAGCAATTGCTCTCCGTCACTTCTAATCTGACTGTATGTGCCGATTGTGTGTGCTACGGTCCATGCAGATCGTTTCGTGAAACACTAACTGGAAGAACAGGGTTACGCCAGCTGTAGCGTTCCTTGATATATTCAGCTGTTGTCATGTCGTCACCATCATAATCATCATCATCATCATCAACAATAACTTTATTGAGAAAGGGTGGAAGGGCTAGGGGGATGAACTAGTGAGAAGCCCTCTTTCCAGAGCACCTGTCGCGCTCGCGCCGGTCCAGGCTTTGTCGATCAACTTGGGCTCGTCCTCCATGTGCTTGCCTCCAGTGTTTCCTGAAAACAAGGTCTATCGCTCTCTGCTGGCCAAATGAAGGGGTTATTCCGTAACACAAAATGGTCTGCTCGGCGACGGGGTTTCCCAGCGCGGGCTGGCCGTATTTCCGCATGTGATGCGGCTGCGGCTGGACAGCTTCCTACCGAAAGTGCAGCCTTTCCTTCCAAAAAAAAGTATGCACTAAATTTCAAGCGCCAATATGCAAGCTTACAATTCCTGTTCGGGTTTGACTTCACGCCTCAGCCAGTCCCCGCATTATTTTAGACCGGGAAGTTATGCCTGGCCAGGCACCTGTCACTTTTCCTTGATTGATTGATTGATTGATTGATTGATTGATTGATTGATTGATTGATTGATTCATTCATTCATTGGAGGGTTTAACGCGCCTACGCAACGCAGGCGATCAGGCGAGCCATAGCGGAGGGCTCCTGATGAATCTTGACCATCCGGGGACCTTTAAGGTGCACCGAAATCTCGTACGCAGGGCCGTTTTCGCTTTTCGCCTCCATCAGAAAAGCTGTTCCTTTTCCTTATTTTGTTGAATGTGGTGCGAGTGTTATTCCGACGTAGAAACTGTTCGAGTGAACCGATCTCGTAGTTCAACTTCATGGCGCCCTGAAATGTAGGCAGCAAATAATTTTGAACACATACCGTTCTTCCGCTAATGCATACATATTTATGTGCTTCGCTTGGCTTGTAATGTAGAACGAGGGCGCCGGTTGGATTACCGGATGCGGCTGCTGCTTTTCTGATGGAGAAAGGCAGAAAAGCCCATGTGTACGAGATTTCAGCGCACGTTAAAGATCCCCAGGTGGTCAAAATTAATCCGGAGCCCTCCATTACGGCGCGCCTCATCGCCTGCGTCGCGTCGGTGCGTTAAACCCTACAATCAATGAATCAATTAATGCCAGTAGTGCGTGGCATCGCGCAACAGCTTCAGTTCTCCCTTTACTGGAGAGGCAGATTTGCCTTTACTGTAGGCAATACCAAAACACTGAAATAGAAAATAAAAGTAAAATCAAATAAAAAACAAATGTTCAGAAGCAAATAAAATAAAAGAAAGAACCAAGAGAAGTATTCAACACAAAAACCCTAAGATGCACTAGCCAACCGAAAAGACAATTCAACCCTGCTATTAATAAATAATAATAAATAACCCCTGCGGGATTAATAAAAAAACAAAGAAAAATCCTCTATCTCGTTTAAAATGGCGTCGAAGCGTCAAAAAGAAAAGAAGAGTGCGAGAACACAGTATGGCGAAAACTGAACGCCTCGCACATCAGGGGAATTCCAAAATAGGGTGTTTCGGCTCTTTTTAGGGGAAAAGCACCTTGGGACCTCGCTTTGTCCGGGGCTTGGTATCCGTGTACACAGTGTTTTGCGCATGCGCGAGGAGCATTGGATTGGAGTGGATTGGATAGGATTGAAATGAATTGGATTGGATTGGAATTATATATAGGGCACACACGCATTGTCACTCACATGCGCGAGTGGGCAATGTCACGGGTGCTTTATGGTAAGAACGATCCCTAGTGATTCGCCTACTCGTCATGACTTACTTCATTCAGATGCATGAATTTTTTTTTCGATTTGGAGAAACCGTTGAGTTTCTGATCTTGAAGTCCGGGGGTCAAAAGTAACTCGCTAAGAGTTCTCGCTGCGACGCTCTTTGCTTTCTTTTGTGGAAGGATGAATAAGTGATATGAATGAATAAATGAATGAATGAATGAATGAATGAATGAATGAATGAATGAATGAATGAATGAATGAATGAATGATTATGAACCGCCTGCTCAGTTTCCGCTCCCGTATACCGAAGCAACTTCGCAGTTTGTTTTGGTTTTAACTGTGGATGTTGGCGTGGGAAGGTTTTTCGAAATGGGGGTGCTTATCTCATGTCCTCTTTCGCAGGTGAGAAAGCGAAGTACGACCCAGGCTAACCAAGATGGCAGGCGCGTACGGTAAGCCCCAAAACACTTTCTGCCATCTCACCTTTCCGAAGAAGTCGCTGTTCCCTCGTATCTCAAAACGCATTTATTAAAAGCGATAGTATTTATCGGGAGAATCAAATGCGAAAATTTTGCGATGTATGTCTGTCTGTCTGTCGGTCCGTCCCCCGATTCAGCCGCTCGGCCAAAAGTTAAACACCATTGAAAGTTTGGTCTGCATGAAGGTCACAGAATATACACATTAGAGCACTGAAACGGGCCCGGGCCGGAGGTAAAGCCCGGGCCCGACCCGGCCCGCGGGCTGGACCGGGCCGCCCGAAGTCGATTATGGGCGGGCCTGGGCCGGGCCCGGGGTCAGTGCCGCGGGCCCGGGCTAGGCTGGGCCATGGCTCAGTGCCACGGGCCCGGGCCGGGCTCGGGCTCGACGCCACGGGCCCGAGCCGGGCTCGGGCTTGAATTCATAGGCCCAGCCGTTAATAGTTCCGACGTGAACTGTAGAAAAGAGCATAAATGGAGTATTATGAGTATAGTTCGACGCGCTTCTTGATGTTAGTTGTACACATCGTTTTAAAAACGTGTTTTGCTAGGGCTGATAGCCACTGTACTGTAACTTTAATGACATTTCATGTACTCCATCAATATTTTATATTTTAGTGTATAACAAATCAAAGATACGGTTACAAGGAATTTCCTAGCGGGGAAGGAATTAATTAAACCACCCTCGAGCGGTGCACCTATGTCTATGTTCGTGTGTTTTAGATGTCGAACCAATATAAATGCGGCTGGCGTGGCTGGAAATCAAACTCGCGTGCTAGAGAAGCGCCACCGCTTAACAACCACTCCAGGGAAAATATTTCAATGCACGCACATACTTGTGGATTCAAATGGAGAGCAAGAAATTTCATTAATACCAACTTGTGACCGAAACAACCACATGAAGTTGCCAAGTGTCTGGCAATCAAAGGTGATGTTGTCTGTCGTGTAAGAATACGAGCTATTATTACGCCGATGTGGAGCGAACTGCAGACGGTGTGAGTACGTGTACTTTTAAACCCTTATTTTTTGCGTTACAATTCAGGGCGTGCATGTACAGACAAGATGCTCCGTCTGATTTCCCGCTACGAAGACACTCGACCAAATATAATAAACAAATTTTCTTCAACGTCTAAGACCAGGCCTCGTCACACACATGAGAGCCCTCCCTAGGCTAAAAAAAAGAAAGACCGTGCCCGGGCTGGGCGTGGGCTGGAGACGACGGGCCCGGGGCAGGGCTGGGATTGAGACGACGGGCCCGGGACGGGCCCGGGCTCAGTGTTAAAGGCCCGAGTCGGGCTCGGGCTTCAGAAAGCGGGCTCGGGCCGGGCTCGGGCTTAAAATAAGGCCCGTGCAGTGCTCTAATTACACACAGACAGACTGAGACTGTCGCATTCTCGCGCAAGCTCAGCCGCACCTCGTTCCTGCACGTTCTCCGATTTCATTTTAAGCAGCGTAGGCGTGAATTCCCTCAACTTTTGTAGACGTGGGAAGAACGTTGTCTTATCCATACCATGTTTTCAGCTGGCCTGGGATGATTATTTTGATGCTTCTGTTTCGTAATAGTCGTTCCGGGTCCAAAATATCATTTGTAGCTGATTTGTTTTAGGTAACTGAAAAAAAAAAACATCTTTTACTCCTCTTTTGATCTTTGCTCGGTACGCAAGCGAGGGCGAACTGTTTGTAGTAGAGAAAAACTGTGTTTTATTCCTGTGTCATAGGAATCGGTAAAACACGAAAGTGAAATGTGCAGTGAAATCTGCAGCTGAGCATGTTTTGCGGGTCGGCGGCTGTCTTCTGGGTGTGCTTGGCGATTGGTGAACGACCACCTGTTGGCGGGTCGCCTCGGTAAATGTGCCCTGGTGTCACTTCAATGACAGATATCGCGGCAGTGAAATCTTGGTGTATCCCGTCATAAAAAACTTTCTTGTTTAAATATAAAACCCGAAAACGAACAACCCTAAGTTTAACGCACTTTTTAGCAGTAAAGGTTGGTGGTCGGAAAGAACACCGTGTGTGCAGGGAGGCACCCTTTACAGGCCACTTGCTTCGTTGTACTAGCGTCCCTCCCGTGACTAATATGACGTAAGTGAAATCTTCGGGAATCCCTGAATAAAACACTTTCCTGTTAAAAAATATCAATATAGAAGAATAAGTAACTGGTTACTTCTAGTTGCGTGCTTCCCTGGCATGAATGCTGTTATTGACACAGGATAAGTCGCAGATCTAGCGGGCGTGTGTCGCATAGCTGCTTTGACGAGGTTTTTGCACCATTAATCACTGCTTCTGGAATACGTTCCCTGAAATGAATGTCTTTATAATAATGAACACCTCAAAAACATTTTACTCCTGTGCTTACCGTCTTATTATTTACCTTAACTGTGTAATTAGCCGTACGGCATTCGCTAATGCACGGGTTAGGGACGAAATACTACCTTTTTTCGCATACCGCTTTACCAGAGAGAAAACGTGTACATTCTTTCACCTATAGTACGCGTTAATGTTTTGATCCACAGGCGGACAGTACTACCAGACTGGAGGTAAGAATAGACTCTGCGTGCACCTCCTCATAAAAAATATTCCCCACTGTCAACGTGGATACCCAGTAAGCTTGAAGTAGAGGGGAGAGTTAATTTAGGTAGAAGGCATGAGCAGGATGCGTTTCTCATAAGCGTCGATTGTGGTCACCGGTAAGGAAGACTCATGCAGTTAGATCCGTTTTAGATGCGACTGCATCTCATTCACTCGCCTTGTCCCTGCATCCGGCGTCGTCGGCGTCCGCCCCTCCCATATTCTGCTCGCCGCGCTAGCTGCGCTCTCCGCCGCTCACCTCTCTCCTCTCCGATAGCGAACTCTCTCGCGAGGGGCATTGGATTAGATTCGATAGGATTGGATTCGATTGGATTGGCTTGGATTGGCTTGGCTTGGATTGGCTTGGCTTGGCTTGGGTTCGATTGCATTGGATTGGATTGTATTTGAATTGGATTGGATTAAAGTGGATTGTGTTGGATTGTGTTGCGTCATAGCCGCGCCAGACGCACTGGCGCCGGCGCGTCCCCTCGCCGTTATGCGCGCTATAAGACGCGGTGCCTGCACTGCTCCGCTCCATCGTTCCAGCGCTGTTCATCCGCAGTCCAACGCTGCAATGTGACACCCCTATGCGTCGCATCTACACAGGGGTTCCCACGAGGGGAGGTGGGGGTATTTCTTCTGAGCATTCGTCATAAAGTTGATTTTGCCTCAAGGCGTTTCTGCACAGACGCATGCAGTTACAGCCGTTTTCTGCTAAACATTCGCGCTAAGACTGGCTTTCCCGCAAGGAGTTTTTGTACACGCGGAGGAAAAATGCGCAAAAAGGGAAGTACGTCTGTCCCGCGCTCGGACAACTTCATCCTGTTAAGTAGCATCAACGTTCGGGGCGTGCGGCGTGGTCGAGTCCACGTCCCGAGCTCCTTCCGGGAGGATGCCGGTATGTTCAACTTCCCAGCCTCCGTCAAAACCATCGACCGATCCAAACATCAGGAAAGACACACCGCTACGTTCATCAACGCCTCCCGCTGCAGAGACACTTGGAGCCTCGGGAGGTTTTGTTGAACAAAAACGGATGGGTCCCAAGCCATATACGTTTCACTCAGCCAGTTTTGAGCAGAAAATATCGCTAACTTTAACCAATTGCAAGGCTGAACTTTTTATTCGTGTAAGCAAGGCCTTAACTTTGCGCGGCTAGAGTGTTGCATTCCCATTCAGACCCAGCAATGCCATACTATACTCTCGCGCTCTTACGCTCACGGGCATCTTAAGTTAGCGTAGATGTCTGCGGTATTTTAGATGCGACTGCATCTTATTCACTCGCCTTGTCCATGCAGCGTCGGCGTTGTTGTCGTCCGCCCCTCCCCAATTCTCCTCGCCGCGCAAGCTGTGCTCTCCGCTGCTCACCCCCTCTCCTCTCCGATTCCCCTCTCTCATCGCAACCCTCCCCCAACACTATAAAAAATAGTTAGCGGCGCCCGGTTTCGAACCCACGACCCTGTGGGCGGAACGCGAGGTACATGGTGCTCGTCCCACTGCGCCACAAAACCGAGACAGAATAAAATGCTACGAACGCGCCTTGTATCCTTGACTCATTGAAACTAGGTCAAGAAGCTACGTCAAGAAGAAACGAATGATGGGGCAATGATTAACACTTGCAATAAAAGAAAAGAACCTCCCACTTACAGCAACAATGATGGAGTAAAGGTCGTTGCGACAGCGAAGCCCCAAGCATCCCACTTAGAGAGATTGACCAAGATTGGCCAATAAAAGATAATAATAATAATGATAAAACATAATAATCATACGCGTTCGCGACACGTTTCACGCGATTTCAGAATCAATCCAACAGGAACACCAAGTGAACCCCACGATGCGTCGCATCTACACAGGGTTCCCCTCGCGGGGAGGTGGGCGCAATTTTTTTTTGTAAGTGGGCTCAACGTTACTTTAACCTTGCAACACTTCATTTTGCATGGAATGATTTTGTCGGTGCTCGACTCCTAAATATCTCCTTGGTCCTGCAAAACACTTATGGTTATTTATGCTAACTGATTTCTTTTCCACAAACCGAAATGATAAAAGTTCGACTCCTTATGGCATTCTTTTATTCTTGAAGGTATAGCGAAGTGTTGATACAAAATATTTATGTATTTTCTGATCACTTAAGAAGGGAAGGAGTAGTGGTCGGTCACTTCTCTTCTCTGATATGAATACCGTGACGAATTTGCAAAGACTCGAAGATCCACCGTCTGTGTAGTGCGCTAATAGTTTGGCAAAGTGGTTCGGGTTAGTACCAATTGGGTAACAACCAAAAGCCATTTTACTCTCGATCACAGCTCCCCAAAAGGGCAATAACCTACTCAGCCCCTCCCTTTGGGTAAATGCATGCGTTAGATACAAAATGTTGCCTTATTAACATGTATACAGCTTTACCAGAGGTCAAATCAGCCCCTTGTCATCTAACAGCGTATGTTTGCGCTTTTATCCACAGGATACGATTACGGTGGGCAGCCAGGTAAGAATACAATCTCCCCGCATCTTCTCCATAAACAAGTTTGAACCCAAAAGGGCGGCAACCGAGCGACCGCATTCTTTAGACACCGCAAAATGCCTCGAAGAGTGGCAGCCATCTAGGACGGTGTGGGTCCATGCGAGTGGAGAAATCACCCTAACGAAGCTTGCTGTTAGAATGATGACGTATGACGATGATGATGATGAGAAGTAGTGGGACGCGCCGTCATATGTGCTTTGTATGACGGCGTGTTCTAGTATTATGACCTTTTTTAAGTGCGAATGCACTTTATAAGCGACCCCAAACCATCCACCGCCGGCGGCGGCGGCGGCGGCGTCGGCGTCCGCAGTGCTCCTCTATATTTAAAAAAGAAACAGCATCCGGCGCCAGGTTTCGATCCGAGGACTTCGCGGCCGCAGCGCGACGCTCTACCGACCAAGCCACGGACACGACGCTGATATCAGTGTTAGTGACGCGCCTTATATCTTTAACGCATTCAAACTACGTCGTCAGCAGCGTGCGTTGGCGACTCAGCGGCGTTATAGCGGCTTGATAACTGCGTGGTGTACACGTGATACTACAAACCCGCTGGAAGAGATGGAAGAGAAGGCGGCGAGGCGGTGGGCTGCGGGGGCCGAGCGCAAGCGCCACAAGCGGGCCGACAACCGTGCATTCGCACTTTCACATTCTCCCCCTCGGAGAAATGCGGGGGAATTTTTTCGTCTTGAAGGTATGGCGAAGTGTTGATACAAAATATTGCCGGGAACCATGCATTGGGTTTAGTTATGTTTCATTTTTACCGCCCGGCTGCCCCGGTTTGTGTTATCTGTGTACCAAGGGAAGCGCGTGTTCCATTCTTTCTTTCTATGCCGCATGTGTTATCTCTTCTGATAGGGAGAGCGTTCCGAACAAACGTGAACAGCCTAGAATATTCTTCTTTGTTCTGAATGTAAATAGACGGTTCAAGAAACACTCGCGCTGAAAGATAAAAGTCTGCAGAGCAGACGCCGCGGTTTCATTTCGAACAGTCGCCCTCGCCTTCGCACGTCACTTTGTTGACTGCTGCTTCGCCACCTGCATTCTTTGAGTTGTTAGGAGAGCACAAGTTCACTACAATAAACTTGTTTTCCTTGAAGACAACTGCGTCGTCTTTCGCGTCTTGACAATATCTATGTATTTTCTTATCGCTTAAGAAAAGGAGTAGTGGTTGGTCACTTCACTTCTCGGATGTGAATACCGCTACTGATTTGCAGAATGAAGATTCACTGTCTGTGTAGCGCGCTAATAGCTTGACGAAAGGGCTCAGGTTAGTACCAATTGGGTAACAACCAAAAAGCCATTTTACTCTCAATCACAGCTCCCCAAAAGGGCAATAACCTACTCAGCCCCTCCCTTCGGGTAAATGCATGCGTTAGATACAAAATGTTGCCTTATTCACATGTATACAGTTTTACCAGAGGTCAAATTAGCCCCTTGTCATCTAACATCGTATGTTTGCGCTTTTATCCACAGGATACGATTACGGTGGGCAGCCAGGTAAGAAAACAATCTCCCCGCATCTTCTCCATAAACAAGTTTGAACCCAAAAGGGCGGCAACCGAGCGGCCGCATTCTTTAGACACCGCAAAATGCCTCGAAGAGTGGCAGCCATCTAGGACGGTGGAAGTGGGGGGTCCATGCGAGTGGAGAAATCACCCTAACGAAGCTTGCTGTTAGAATGATGACGTATGACGATGATGATGATGAGAAGTAGTGGGACGCGCCGTCATTGTGCTTTGTATGACGGCGTGTTCTGGTGCTTATGACCTTTTTTTTGTCTTGAAGGTATGGCGAAGTGTTGATACAAAATATTGCCGCGAACTATGCATTGGGTTTGTTTATTTATCTTTTACTTTTACCGCCCGGCAGCGGCGGTCTGTGTTATCTGTGTGCCAAGGGAAGCGCGTGTTCCATTCTTTCTTTCTATGCCGCATGTGTTATCTCTTCTGATAGGGAGAGCATTCCGAACAAACGTGAACAGCCTGGAATAATCTTTTTTATTCTGAATGCAAGTCGACGGTTCCAGAAACACTCGCGCCGAAAGATTAAAGCCTGCAGAGCAGACGCCGCGGTTTTAATTCGAATCGTCGCGCTCCCCTTCGCACGTAACTTTGTTGACTGCTGCTTCGCCGCCTGCATTCTTTGAGTTGTTAGGAGAGCACAAGTTCGCTACAATAAACTTGTTTTCCTTGAAGACAACTGCGTCGTCTTTCGCTTCTTGACAATATCTATATATTTTCTTATCGCTTAAGAAAAGAAATAGTGGTTGGTTACTTCACTTCTCTGATATGAATACCGCTACGAATTTGCATACTCGAAGATTCACCGTTTGTGTAGTGCGCTAATAGTTTGACGAAATGGCTCACGTTAGCACCAATTGGGTAACTACCAAGAAGGCATTTTACTCAATCACAGCTCCCCAAAAGTGCCATAGCCTAATTCACCCCTCCCTGTTGGTAAATGCATGTGTTAGATACAAAATATTGCCTTATTCACATGTATACAGCTTTACCAGAGGTCAAATGAGCCCCTTGTCATCTAACAGCGTATGTTTGCACTTTTATCCACAGGATACGACTACAACACGCAGACAGGTAAGAATCCACACGAGACGTACGCTACAGTTACAAATTAACCATGATACTAAAGTCTATCCTAACGACACAATTTTCTGCAATGGCGGAAAAAACCAGCAGCAGTTGACAGTTAGTCAAGTACACACACGTGCTAGATTGAAAACGTATCACGTAGTCTGGCGCAGTTGATGCTGAGGCGTTGAAAAACCGAACTTGTTGGCGCCCTCTTGGTAGATGACATCGGGCACACAACGACGCACAGTCGAAGCCGGCGATTTAACGCGCAGTCGACGAGGTGCTAGTAGAAGGGGCTGTCACTACTGTAGGCTGGCTGGGTCTCCGGCCGTCCTGACGACGGCCTCGTGAGACCACGGCTACCGCTTCATTTAAGGCAGCCTTCCGAACCGTGGATCCTTCGAATCCACTCCTGCTTCGTCACAACAAAACAAGTTCTCTACTTCTTCTCCCGTCGCCTTTAACCTTCGGGTTATTCTGCAGTCTCTTCTGCTGGTTCACTTGGGGCACATATCCCCTGAAGGCGATTGTCCATGTTCTGTCGTCGCATCTTTTTAATCAACTTTCTCGTCGCCGACGTTCAGTCTGCCGCACACCCAACTGCTGTCCGATATTTCATCACAACGTGGTTTCTCGGTACGAAGAAACAGGAAAGAATGCCGCCAAACAGATATAAACGACGAAACAGCTCTGAAACAGCATAGGCAATGAGCGCCAATCAGGGCAACACTTTAAAAAGCTTTATGGGTTATTTTTCGGGGCTAAGTAGCCTCGGGAGGTTGGAACACCATATCTATCCTTCTGAAGAGTGCCCGTACACTCGCAAATAATTGGCACGATTTGCCGATAAAGCCGGCCCGGCGCTGGCCCACTCGCCCCGGTTCCATATGGAAGGCAACGGCGAGAACGGCGTTCAATGCCGGCAGAGGCGAGTGACGTTAGTCCAAGACGGCTGCGCCCAGGCCGCCGCTCTGTAAACCGTGTGTGGAACTCAAAAACCCCGTCGAATTCAAACTCAGCAACTCCCCGGAGCTCCTGAGCCACGCAAATGTGTATGTCCCCTTTGGTAGCGTGAGCTACACTGGCTTAGGTTCGGCAGTTATGCGAGGCTCCTGGGGAGCCGTGCTGCGCAAGCGTGGCACGTGGCGGCCCAGTCCACTTGATGATCCTGCAAGGGGTGGCCGGGGGTGAAACCGATTGCTCGTGCGTCGCAGCAACAACGTACACCGCTAGCGCGGCGCGTGGCGGCCCGGTCCACTTGATGATCGTGCGAGGGGTGGCCCGGTGTGGAACCGATGGCTCATGCGTCGCATCGCAGCAACACCGGCGTGCGGCTGTGGAACCAGCTTGCGCGATTGGTGACGTTGCGCCGGAGCCGCTTGATAAATGTGCATGTGTCCCATAATGAGTATACCATGAGTCTTTGTCATTGAAGCAGCAGTAAGAATGATAATCAAGCTAATCCTAGTCAACCAGGAGAGCCAAGAATAACCAGCTGAACCTTAACTTACGCTACGTATATCCTGGCATAGCCGAGCTAAGCCACTGCTAATTTGTTTTTGCTTTCTGCGTGTTGTCTCGCCCGGTGTGATTTCTTTTCTGCTCTATTAAATAAAACAAACTTTGAGTTCCTTCCTTGCGTTGTGTGCGCCTTTAGCAATGGTGAGCTGTTTATGAAAATAAGTGTTGGAACCAGAAGTATTAGTAAGTGGTCACTTCTGTGCCGCGCGGTTCTGTAGCATAAATACTCGTGTTAACGTAGCAAAACTCGGCCATCCGGGAATCCCGCATCTATTTTGACGGATTTTTTTATACCATGTTTCCGTGTTTTACCCATACATTCGTTCCATTCAATGTAAATCGATTAAAGACTCCAAAAAAGCCATTCAAAAAGGGGCCATAATTTCATAGTAAGCCCCACGGCGTTTGTAAGTGCGTTCGTTAAATGCGAATACTACCTCAGCACATAAAGCTTTACCTGTTGCAAAACGAGTGCCCTGTCATCTAACTGTATTTACTTGCTTTTATCCACCAGGTCAGGAGGACTACACCTGGGCAACAGGTAAGATCTTCTTTACACATCTTCTCGAGAACAAATCTTCGAACCCAAAGAAGCGGAAAAATGGTTGTATTTCCTAGAAATCACAAAATACATTTAAGAGTGGCTGCCACTATAGGGCTTCAAGAAAAGGTTACAGGGAATGCTTAGAGCTATGTGAGTATGTGAAGGCAAAAGCCTGGTAGGACCTTCTGTTAATCTGATGTTGGTCTTTCTGTCAAGCATAGTGGCCGCCCCCGTTACCATTGACCGGCTCCGAGATGGCACTTTCTGAAGCTTTTTCAAATCTCATACAGCCGCACAATTTATCTAGGACTTTTATACTATCGCTCAGTGGTTTAGACGTTTGTTCATTGCAATCAATGTCTTTCAAATAAAGACTACCGAAAAACACATTTTACTCTCACCATTAGCGCTCCGAAAGTGAATCACTCCTCTGTCAGCCCCACAGAACTTTCAAGTGTGTTCGTTGGACGCGTAATATTGCCGGATCCGCGTACAGGTTTTCCTTAATAACCCGTCTCCTAAGAGTGTAATTCTTGCTCTCAGGTGAAGACGCTGGTCCATATGGCCGCACCACAGGTAAGCATACAATCTCCGCACATCCTCTCGAGAAACACGCTTTGAAGATAACACGGGAGAACAAAACGAGTGCATTCTTTGTAAACCACAACATTCTTCGAAGGGAGGCAGCCATGTACGGGCAGTGAAAGAAGGTGGTCATGCAATTGGAGAAATTACCCCCCAAAGTTTGCAATCGCAAGTAACATGAAGACGGTGATTATGATGAGAAGGACGAGTGGTACGCGCCGTCTATATGGGCGGGAATCGTCAACTCATTCATAGAACCTCTCGAGTCTGCTTGAAGGGTTTGCCACGAAATGGAGGACTTACTCATAAAGGAACAAAGCGGATACGAGGTTAGTACATCCACAGTCTTCTCCCACTCCTATCATATGAGTTGTGGCGGAGGCAGTGGTGAATGGGCAGAGCGTGTCGTGTAACAAACAATGGACTAAAAAAATATGCACCCTGAGGAAATAACTGCTATCGTGTTTCCAGGAAACCCTGCGTCTATCGCAGAAGGAAAAATAATATTTCGCGAAAGCCAGTCTTTTATTACGCAAGGGCCCATGTCCGCGGGTATTTTGTCGCTAGGTGATTGTCATTTGAAAGATAACAAATCTTATTCAGAAAATCCGCGAAAAAAAAGGTTCGGTGTGTCGTCTTGGCTTGAGGTAGTAACTGCGAGGTGAAAGCAAGTAGAATAACAAATTAGGATCAAATTGCTCGTGGATGCGGCGGATGTCACATGGATGCCACATATGAGTAGAATGCAAAAGAGAAATAACCCTAGCGTGCTTGTCAGCTACATTGACCAAGTTGTAACCGAACGGGTGTAAGCACACAAGTCTGGGTAACATTATCTTCAAAACTAGAAGTATTTATGAAGAATTTATTGCGCCATTTTGGCGCAAGGTTCCAAACGGCGGGAAATATGCACATTCAAGCTAAAATATAAGTGGAAAGGAAAAGAAAATAAGTACAGAAAAGACATCCAGTGGCGCAGCCAGTTCACAAACTACTGAATACTGCACAGACCAGTCTAAGGAAGAAAGTCCAATAGTTTCTTGTATAGACAACCATGCGTCTACCGAAGATATCTGGAGGACGTCCTTGCTCGATATCGTGATGCCACCATGTGCCGGGTTCGCACTAGTTCGAGTCTTGGAAATGTCCCTATAGCAGGTGGTCCGATGTAGCTTCCGCAATGAGAACATGGCAATAGGTTCGGTCGAATAAGTCTCTTCAGGGTAGAAATCCACGATGCTCGAAAAGCAGGCGTCATGGCAACACCCGGGTGAATTCTCCGGAGGGCGACCTCCTCGAGGCTACTCACAGGTGCCATGCAGACAAAACAAAAGTTTGGTTCCTTCTGAAGATTGCCTCGTTAGAATCGTACCGACCCCACTTTTAACGTAAATTTCAAAAGCAAACGGAAATTAAGCAGTGCCTATAAGCTTGCCGAAGGAGCTATTCGAGCTTACATTTGCGCTTAAATGGAGGGGTAAACAGTGGAAGTCACGAAAGTACACGTAAACATAGAAGTACCAATGCGTACTGCTGTTGATACTTCGCTTACTATGCTTGTTTTAGCTGCACAGCAGTGCGACCCTTTAGGGTTGTCTCAGACGACACTGTCCGATTGGCGTCAGGGACGGGGCCCATTGGCGTAGGCGACGGTGTTATACCTGACCATACTTTTCGAGCGAACACCTTGTTTCACGAAACGATTATTTTCTACCTTAACAAAAGAACCAGGCGCAAATACGGTCAAAACAAAGCAAAGGCAGAAAACGGCCGGGCGCACTGTGGTCGCGCCATCTAAGACTGATGGTAAACAACACTCCGCAGTGGGCTGCGGAGTCTAGTGACGCACTAGGTTTCGGTTGAAGGCCTGTTCTTCTGACATCATTGCAGACGTCACGAAAAAATATTAATTGGCGGGATAATAAAAACTTCAACCTAAGGTAAATAATTTATCAGTGTATAAAGCATCGTTTCCTTCCGGACAAGCGATGTGGGCACTATAAAACCCGAAATCATTCGAAGAAAGCAAACTTTTAGATGCGACGCTGAGAGCGTCTCTTGTCGGCGGCCCTGTCCTTCCTGCGTGGGTCCGTCGTCGTCGTCGGCGTCCGCACTCTCCTCCGCTCACCCCTCACCTCTACGATAGCAAACACTCTCTCGCGAGCGGCATTGGATTGGATTCGATTGGATTGGCTTGGCTTGGCTTGGCTTGGCTTGGATTGGATTGGATTGGATTGGATTTGGATAGGATTGGATTAAAGTGGATTCTGTTGGATTGTGTTGCGTCATAGCCGCGGCATACGCACTGGCGCTGGCGCGTGCCCAGCTGAGAGCGAACACTATCTCTCAATGTCTGCGGTGTGCGGCCCAGCGCGCTCTCACTCCACCGGTGGGCGGCGCTGCGCGCGGTGCTGCACATGTGCAGTACTCTCTCTCTCTCCGCTGTCTCCTCTCCTTCGGGCGCGCTGCGCATATAACCGGTGTGCCGCTCTCCGGCGGCCTTTCGGTCGACGGTTGCTCTCCGCTTGCGCTTGAACCCCCCTCAGCGTCTCATCACACCAGTGTTCCCGCGAGGGGAGGTGGGCGTAACTTATTTGTCTGCATGGCCCCCTTAAGACGCAAGGAAGTTCAGATCCACGCTGAGGGAGAAGAGAACGCGTGGAGCGCCGTGGAGACAATTGCTGTTTGAGAATATTGCCACGAAGTAGCAGCTCCAGAATCGGGTACACCGCCTGCTGCGGATGAACAGCCAGGTATATCAGAAATGCACAACACCGTGTGCAACAGACAAAGCTGGACAAAATGCAAGCTTTTGGAACCAAGCAACCCTTCCACCCAGATTGCGAAAGGTCCTGACAGCCTGGCGGTGCCAGAGATTGCGCCTCTCTCGGAGCATGTGGAGGCTCTTCGTTTAGGAAGACGCGCTTGCAGACGTGCCCGCGTTGATTGCGCTGATGAACCATGCAGCTGGGGCCGTTGTCTTGAGGTAGACCTACCTGGGTACGGCTAAGAACTGCACGTACCATAATTACCCGATTCTAACGCGCCCCCGATTCTAACGCGCACCCGATTTCCCAGGTAAAAAACCGAAAAAACTTACACCTTCGTTTGTAACGCGCACGGAACTTTGTGAGCAAGAAAAACGAAGGCGAGAGAAACGGGCGATTTATTCTCCGAAGTAATCTCACTCATCTCACTCCTCGTCGCTCTCCGAGAGCTCCTTGTCGCCTTCCGCTTACCGCAACATCTCGTCATTGGTGCCGTAAAGCGCGTTCGCGATGCCGCACATTTGAACGAACGTTCAACCATGTTCGATGGGATCGTGGCCCACGCCTCGTATGCCCATCCCGCGAGCTTCTCCAGAGGCATACGCTTCAGCCAACCGCTCGTGGTGAACGCGTGGGAGCCGCTCGTAAGCCGCGGAAGCGGCGCACCTTTGTTGCAGCTGCTGCCATTGCTGTTATAAAGCACGCAAGTGGAATAATTTCACGGTTTGTGTGAATGCCGAAAGAAAAGCCTAAGCGCCTAGATCCGAAAAATTGTTGCTAAAACTTTGGCGCCATCTTAAGATGGCGATGGCGATGGGAGGAACGAAATTTCATCTGTTTCGGCAGTTTCGGTTTCGTATCCGATTCTAACGCGCATGCGATTTTCCGGCCTATTTTTGCGGAAAAAAGGTGCGCGTTAGAATCGGGTAAGTACGGTATATACTCATTTTTTATTGTACTACAAAAATGACACTCTTGTGAGGTGTGGTGCACGCGGTTACATTCCATTTCTTTGAGTTGTTGGCGATGGAGTAGACGTGGAACTACCTTGGATCGGCATAGGGGCTTTGTTTAAGCACTTTGTTGTTCTTGTGCCTTGCTTACGCGATTGTACCGGCTACCGGCGGGTACTTCAGAGCCCGGAGGCGGGTGGTCGCCTGCGCTATCCAATTTTCAGCCGCGGAGCTGCTGTAGGTCGAGCCTTTCTGTAAGTCTGCTACAGGTCTTGTGTCACGCAGAGGTATGAGTAGGTTCCCACAGTAACCGACAGAAGGTGCAGTGCTGTCGCCGCCGGTAGAGCCACTAGTCGCTCTTGCCGCCGGCGGTCTCTCAGAAATCAGTTCCCAGACCCAACGATAGAGGGCGCAGTGACCGCTCAGCATATGTACGTCTCCCTCGTTCAACGGGAGGGAGAGGGGAGGGAGTCTCCCGCTGCTGACGTTTAGCGGCCGATTCCTCCACGCGAACCATAGAATATGCCCGGCGAGGGCGCTGCCGTCCTCGCCCGAGTGCCCGTCGATATTCGAGCAGACGCAAGACAGCCACAGCTCTGATGTTTCAGCAGGTCTCACACTGGGCGGAACTGGGCTTAAAGCATTCGGGAAGAGAAAACAAAACTTTGGTTCATTCAAAAGATTGCTTGTAACAATCATACTGACACTACTTTAACGTAACTTCGCTCAAATAAGCTAAATAATTAGGAATAGCTCATTTCCGGACACAGAGCCTATGATGTCATACCAGACAGCTCTGCGATTGCCGGAGGGCGGCAAAAGCGAACGCAAATTTGGCAGAGCTTAAGCTTGCTGAACGGGCTGTTTGCGCTTAAATTTAGGAAACATCCTATTTAAAACCGTAATAATGGGGAGAAAAACAGGGGAAGTTACGAAATCACAGGTAATCATAGAAGTCCTGGTGCGTATTGCTGCCGCTACTGCGCGCACTATGCTTGGTTTAGCTACACAGGACTGCGAGGATTTGGAGTTGTCTCAGTCGACACTGGCTGATTGACGCAAGCAACAATGTCTTACATGACCATATGTGTAGAGCGAGCTCTATACTTCACGAAACGATTATTTTCTCCCTGAACAAACACAAGCCAGGTTTTAATACCGTCAAAAATAAAGCAAAGGCAAAAAATGGCTTCCCACGGTAACGTGGCGCTATCCAGGTTCACTAACGGTAATGCTTTCGAATCGGCTGATGTCATTGCAGAGCACGCAAACGCATGAATTAGCGGGAAAATCAAAATTTCAGCTTAAATATAATTTTCTAAGTGAATAAATCATCATACGCATTCGGACAAGCGCTGGGGCACTATAAAAAACGAAATCTTTCGAATAACACAAGCTTGTGTTTTGTCTTCATGACTCCTTTATGTGTTGTGCTTCTTTCGCCTACGCAGCTGAAGCACATTACAGAAAGGTGCTCATCCTTGTCGTATTGCAGAACCGCGCTTGTGGGATGTTTTTTTGCAATGCCGGGGGAAGCGATAGCAGTTGTGCCCGATAGTCGTACGTCGTGCGGCTGCGAAAGCACGGCCATCGGACCACCACGATTTTAGTTTTGTTTGGGCAGTACATTTGGCGTAACGTGCGAGTGTACATGTTTTTGTGGCCTACAGATCTAAGCGCCAAAATGGTTATGCGCAGAGAAGAAAAATGTCAGAATGAGCTCTCGTCCTGTAGTTACTTTTTTGCGTTGTCTCTGCGCTGTTCGCTTTGAAATCGGTGTCTTTACCGGTTTGGCCAGTGACACATCATTAGGCTCTTTAAGTTTTAAAACGTTCACGAGAAGGAATTACAACTTATATTGGTTGGCCGATTTTCCATCGCCTGGCAAATATGACGCACATATGCAGCGTGTGGGCTTTGTGCATCGAACCTGCATGCCTTTTGGAGTGCACTTAGGGAGGTTTCCGTGTGGTAAAATAAATGGTCAAAATACGACTAAAAAACCACCGAGGTTTTAGATTTATGGGAAGTAAATACCCACCCTTATTCGGCCAAGCATAATTCGTTAACATTTCCATGGACGTGTGTCTGGTACTGCTCTTAAAAATATGTTTACGTGAGCGGATGTGTGAAAAGGCCCCTTGAAACGCGATGATCACGCCGAACTTTTGCGAAACAGATGCATTGTTATCTAAAGGTTGTTTTTGCGGTGCTATTGGCAGGCACCAGTCGTACGGGTAAGTACGCGACCGTGTTTTGTCCTCCCTACTACGAAATTACGGATTTAAACAGATGCCAGAAACAAAAGTGGTATCGGTAAATCCCAACGTATATTTATGAGAAGCAGCCTTCAAGGGTGCCGTAATATACTATACTCAGGAACAATTTAAGAACGGCAATAGCTCATGTACGGTATCACTGCGCCTAGGCGACAGACCGAGGTGTCATCGGGCGCGCCCGTTTTGCAAGAACGTTTTTAGTAATATTAATGCGTGATACCGTCTGCCTTTGCCTAGCTTAGTTTGTCGTTTGTCGTCGCTTCAGTAGTTTATAAGCTTATTAAATCCAAATGTCACGTACACGGTTCGCACCTTCTTCAAAAGTATTTCCAGTAACGCACTACTTGCGCGCGGAGCAACATCCCGCTGCGGTGGTGAGGCACAGCGGCAACTTCCGTTGCCGTTCTTAAGTTTTACTCCAGTATAAAAATCAATCAATCAATCAATCAATCAATCAATCAGTGAATCAATCAGTCAATCAATCAATCAATCAACCAACCAATCCATCAATGAACGATTTATACTGCAGACCTTCTCGGTCCAAGCAGGAGTGGTACAATGGGTATACAGACAACGATGTCACGTACAGAAAGGCGCAGACACAATCCAAAAAAAGAAGAACAAAAAACTATTCAATTTCCAGTAGCCAAAACAACAGTGTCAGAGCAAAGTTCAAAATCATACGGAAAATTACAATCCAATGCAAGGAAAAAAACTGCTTACAATAAATCCCCTATTAGTACATTTGCGTCTATTGTTCGAAACTTATAGTTTTAATCTTTTCATTAAAGAATTCTACTGTGTCACAGTTCAAAGCTATTGATTGAAGTTGATAGCAATATGCAATTGATTACGGAAAAACAGTTTTTGTGGGTGTTGTTGTTGACTTGACGGCAGTCGTAATGTCTTATCGTGGTTAGTTCTCGTGGAATGCCTGAAAGGTTCAAGAAGATGGTCTGATCTTGATATTGTATAATTCCCATGATAGAGAAGATACAGGAACTCAACTTTAGAATGCATTCTGCGTTCGGAAAGACAATGAAGTTCGGCTCTTTTACGCAGAATAGTAACACTGGTATACCTGGAGTAATCGGAAAACACAAATCGAACTGCTAAGTTTTGCACTAGCTCAATTTTATTAATGAGAAATTTTTGATATGGACTCCAAATTATATCTCCGTATTCTAGTGCTGGTCTAATCAGAGTCTTATAGACGCTTAACTTTACTGCAGGGGGAGTGTTACGGGGTTTCCTCTTTGGAAAACCTAGTTTACCTTTCGCTTTAAAACAAATAGCATTTATATGTGGTTCCCAATTAAGGTTGGATGGTAATGTAACTCCCAAATATTTAACTTCATCGCTTTTAGTAATTTCCAAATTGTCTAATGTATAAGCAAGGTTGAGTGGTTTTTTCTTATTCGTTAAAGTTATGGCTACGGTTTTTCTCGCGTTCAATATCATTCCCCACTAGGAACACCAGGCTTGAATTTTTGTTAATGAGTGATTAAGGTTAATCTGGTCCTCAGTTCAATTTACCCTTGTGTACACGACTAGCAATAGCTCAAGCCTTATAGAAAAGCCTTATAGCGTTATAGCAATAGCAAAAGTCTTATTTGAACGGGTGAGTCAATGCCCATAGGAATGTCGTTGATGTAGATAAGGAATAAAATTGGTGCTAAGACTGATCCTTGTGGTCCGCCCGAAAGGACGTTCAGGCTGTTGGACTAGTGGTTGTTCACAGCAACAAACTGCTTGCAGTTGTGTAGATATGATGTTACCCATGTAATAATGTTATCTTCAATTCCAATTGCATGCATTTTTGTTATTAGGTGAGGGTGGCGAACGACGTCAAATATAGAAAACGGCGTCTATTTGTCCTCTTTCATTCAGTATATTCGCAATGTCGTGGGTAATCTCGGCTAGCTGCGTGAATGTTGATAAGCCAGATCGAAAACCATGTTGCCCATAGTAGAGCAGGTTCTTAGTTTCTAGATGTGTTATAATGGCTTTAAAATTATATGCTATAATATCTAGCAGCACGTGCTGGTTAATGAGACCGGGCGGTAATTACTAGATTCTAGTTTGGAACCGGATTTATGTATTGGAATGATCTTTGCCATGCGCCAAATAATAAATCAATGAATTGATCGGTCAATTGATCATTCTGTCAATAATAAATAAATAAATAAATAAACAAAAAGTAAATAAACAAACAAACAAATAAATAAACCAATAAATAAATAAATAAATAAATAAAAATAAATAAATAAATAAATAAATAAAACAATCAGACAATTGATTGATCGATCAATCAATTCCCCTACAGCTCAATCAAAAACAATCGATCAATTTGTCAAAAATAAAAAAAATCGTATGTGTGGAATAAGACGGATTAGGATTGAATTATTTTGCTTGATTTAAGTTCCTAAGTTTATGGGCGCGCTCAGTACATCGGCGGGTCCTCTATTTACGAGCGGATCGCTAGTGTGTGCATTTAACACCGGCCCCATTGCGGGCCAATGGGGAGGGAGTTTGTGTGCGGATCGCAGGACGTTACAGCCAATGATCAGGGTGGAGCTGTGTCTCTCCTTGAAAGTAGAGAATTATCTGGCATCCTAAAGCATGCCTTTGCCTGCCGCGTGATTTGGAGCGATAGTTTCCGGTAGCACGTTTTAGGAGTTGCGTCATGTAGTCCAAACGATAGTTTCAATATTTAAAATGCCTCTAGTCCCGAAATAATTCATTTGAAGGCCTTCGCCCATGTCCAGGAAAATGGACGACAGTGTTTATGATAGTTACGGATGTATCATCGCGTTTTCTCATCTCCGGTATGTAGCTTTACGTCCTGCATGCTCGGTACGTGACCTATTCGCTACCAAATCATGCAGACAACAATGGGTTCATTTCCTTGGAAAGTTAGTTAAGCTAATAGTGTGTACACCTACGTCAACACAGTGAATACATGTCAACGAAGGTCTTTTTCATATCACCGGACAGCACTTTCATGTGAAAAATGGGGGGCTTTTTCAAACATCACCTCTGCTGACAATATGACTGCCGATATCACGAAGAAATGAACTGGCACATTTTCGTACGAAACTAGATCGGAGAGGAGAAGGCTTCTCGGAAGCCACTCCCAAAATATAAAGCAGGACTCAAGCCTTCTTCGACTCAAATTAAGCTATTTTGTTTTTATAAAACCAAAGGGAGACGTCTGCGGAGAGTACCAAAAATTAGCTCTCTTTTTGTAAGTGTAGCCAGTGATTAATGACAGTGATTAATTTTCACGTCGATACTGCCGGCTAATGTCCGTGTTATATTTGGAGTGAATCGGCCATGGGTACCTCACCATTGAACGAACGCTTTAGATTTTCACAGGCACACGGCCAGAATTGGTAACAAAGCTTTAGTCAGCAAATACAATATGTAGTCTCATTCTCTATCTTTTTTTTTCAGGGCTTGTTGCCACGAAGGAGTAAGTCCAACTTTGGCATTGGAGGTTGCGCTCACTATCTTCAAGCGGCCGCACACGCATCTGTTATCGCCGCTGAACAGAGCTGGGGACTAACATTATTTGAATCCTCGCTCTTCAATTGGCCTTGAAGACGAAGTGCAAATTTCATGTATAAAAAAGACCTCTTTGTCCCAGTAACAACGACATAGGGATAACATTATCACTAACTAGGAAAAAGAAATCTAGATATTGAAGAGAGGGGTGACGTAGGGGCGACTCCCGGCAGCCACTTTCTGGAGACTTTTGTGTGACGTCACTGAATCCTGTTATTGTAATTGGTGGCCGCCGATCTGAGCCACCGCCAAGAAACGTGACTGGAGGATTTTAGCGCGGCTTTGACTTCCGATTGACCGCAATAGGTGGATGCAAACGCACTGTTAAAACACTGATAAAAATGTCTTGAGTGCTTGCAAATAATACGCCAGTCGTGCCCATTATACGTCACTGCGGCGCGACATTTCAACGTTTTTAATGCTTATTACGTTCTTTGTGATTATGAAAGTTTCTCTCTGAGCTGAGTGAGGTATTTTCTTCTATTTATCTCAAAGGCTATTTTTTTCAAATTCCGCAAAGTTGCATCTTGTCTTCATGGCTCCTTTAAACCACGATACGCAGCCTAGCCTCGTGGTAGCTGCTTACGGGCAGATCAGTTCTGTGCGGATTGACGCCAGCGTGATGTTGGGTTTTTCCTTCATGTACGCACGCACACGTGCATTCCCGTGTGTGAGTGTGCACCAAACGTTAGAGATGTTCGAGGACCATGCACTGCACAAGGCATGAACGTAAAGTACTCGTGCTGGGTGAGCAAGCGGGATGTACGAATGTATCGCCAACACTGAATGGCAGTTTGCAGTATTGAAGGAAAGGCAGCCAGACTAGCCGGGCAGGACGGCTGCGATTGCAATGATGCGCACAATCAGCGCTTTGAAATCTCAGCCCAATCCTTGTCCTCGTCCATTTTCCTAGCGTGACACATTGCGCTGGTTTTCAGTGCCGGCAACCTCCCCCCCTTCCCCCTTCCTGCCCGCCCCCTCCTGTTTTCACTATCCGACAAAGAAATGTCGTCTTGGTGCTTTTCGGGATGAGGGCGCTTGTAAATCTGAAGTCGGGATTGCTGGCTCTGCACGATCGCTCTACGATCGCACGACCCCGCAACAGGTCCTGTCCAACCGCCAGAACGACGAGTCGCATGCGAGTCTCGTGGTTTTTGCGGACGTGTGTCTCGCACTGTAGCAATGGTGAGCGACGAATTCGGTGTCCGCTGCAAAGCTGCGTAAATCATCGTCGTATTCAGAACAACCGCTAAATACTGCGTGAAAGACACAGGTGGGCTGCAGGCCTATCTAGGCGAGCAATAAGGCCATGCTAGCAGTGATATGCTTAGCTAAACTATCTCAGCCGACGTTTCGACCCTTCGTCGAACACGCCAAATGGAGCAGTGGGCGTCCTTGACGTTTGCAAATATATCGTTTGAAGCAGTGAGAGATCTTTGGAAATGCCCACATATCGCACAGATGCGCCGCTTATCGGTACCATCCTGCGATTGTCGCCAAATTTAAGAAAAAAAAACTTGGCGTGCGTTAATATTGAGCATACAAATGTAGCGGGGGATGATCTAGACACACGCAAAATAAAAAAACCCAGGTAATGCCTCCCGATAGCGTGGGTGCTGAAATAATAACTGCGCAAAGGGAAATAAGAAAAATAATGAAAGAGCAGTCAGCTGTTGTGTGTTGGTTATACGTTAGAAACATTGATTACGCCTCCTCAGTCTGCTGGTCAGAGCTAGTTGGTATCTCGCCACCTACCACAGCTACGCGCAAACATTTTTCAAGGAAAGCTGTGCCACTCAACCCCTCTATTGTCTGAAATGTTTCGCGCTTTATTAGAGCGCCAGTTCGAAAGAACCAGACATTGGTAGCTCGCTCAAATCCTTAAACGCCACGAAAGACGTTTTTAACCGAAAAAACCAAGAAATATAACTTAAAAGTCGCGCTGTAGTAATGTAAGAAGTGACGTAACATGGGTCGCCAAAAAAACTGCGCATTTACATTCAAGTTACGCATTTAACGGACCTAGAGGCCCTAGTACATTGCACGGCATTCACTAAAAAGTTAAGCTGTCAATTTCTTCGCTTGGCAACACTGGAGACGGCGACATACATGGCCGAAGCGCCATGGACATGGCGTGGCTTGTGCCACTGCGCCCGCATGCCGCAGAAAAAATAACTCCGGCCTGCGTCGTCTGCTACGTTTCAACCCGATTTTCAACGGTGGTTTTAACAAATATGTTATTAATCGCACTCACATTGGAGACGAGGCATGAATTTTTGTTTGGTGGGGTAGAGCTTCGAACCTCCAACAGACACAACGTGCTTAGCACGCACTAGTACCGGCATCCCGCAGAGCGTGACGTAACCAGGGATGGCGCACACACATGGTTGCCTGCATGCGTGTCACGCCAGTGAATACAACCTATAGGCCAATCGTGGTGGTGGCTTACGTAGGGTGCCGCCCGGTAGCACGAACCTGATTCTCTGACGTCGTGCAGGAATCGCCAGAAAGTGGCTGTGGAATCGACTCTGCCGATAATGCTTACTTACATGTCGCCTATTTGCTTGAGGTTTGGGATAAAACTGTTATCATTGGTATGGCATGAGCGTAAGCGTAATTGGTATCAATGAAACGCACCTGTATTTCTTTTTGATTCTCCTTTAACTGTGGCAGATCGCGCCTCTTGCTTGTAACACGCTTCGTTAGAGCTTGTCCGCTTAAACCCTTCACACCTCGCAGGTCGAGCGCTGGAGATGGTTGTGGAATCGTCTGTGCCGTGGTGATCTCCGTCCTGATCCTAGCCGTGAGCAGCACACTCGGCTTTTTTTTCTTAGTTTCTACGAAGCCAGGTACGAGGGACAGTTCCCGTGTTCCGTTTATTTAGTACAGAGGCTGAATTGGTTTTCACGAAAGCGAATCAAAAAATAGCCCCGTATCGGCTCTTTTCCTTGCAAATGTCGACGAAAGACGATAGTCGATAGGCGCCCCTGCAAAGTAAATGCCTCCCTTCTCTTTCCCACTCCCCACTCATGCTATTCCTCTCCCGTCTCGTTCTTCCCAAGATAACACGCTAGAGGTTTGTTCAAGTCAATTTAAATTAACCGCGTTCCACTCATCCAAGTCGGATGCCTGGATGCCAGCGCTGTCGTACAGCGGAGACGCGCGTGAAAAGAGTCACCCTGTCTGCAACGTTTATATATCCACGTTGGCCTACTCCAAGAGCGTTCCGAATGGAACGTGGAGTCAATCTAGTGAAACCTTTCGTTATTGTTGCAGTTTGGTTTCTTAAATGCCACCAGGAGTGCCGGTAACAGCAGGCGACGGCTATCTGCAGTTGATGTACCATTTCATTGGTATAGCAGAAATCAAGTATCCATAAATTTTGAATAAAGGAACAGTAAAAATATCACTTACGTATTGATTTTCTGCCTTAGATTTGTGTAAGGTCGTGTTCTTGTTCAACAATGTTGACAAGTATGAACGTTGCCACGGGACTTAGACGCCTAAATTTGGCTATGTGTATATAAGACTATTGCGCAGCATCTGTTTCATTTTGTGCGACTGGCTGCATCGAGTGATCGACAGACATACAGACAGTCAAGCCAAAATATTCCCGTTCAATTAGCCCAAGAAAGACTATCGAGAAAATGCTCATTAAAAACGGCGTCACAGTTGGCTGACATAAAGCAAATACTAAAACGAAAATGCTTGAGCTTCATGATGAAAAGAAACATAAGCCCCCGACGAAAAATTTAAATGAATAGAACAAACCCTATATTGCACTCATTATGATAGTCCAGAGGAAAGGAGAACAGCTTGAAGGGGAGAGGGGAGAGAGGAGGGGGGGTCACGCGGCAGAAGCGGCAGAACACGGTCGTCCTTCGACGACATTTGCTGCCACTTTATTGGATATGGGGCTAATCATTTCAACGGGCCGTTAATGTGGAATAAAAAATACAAGTCTGTTTCCACAAAACGACTGCTTTCTGCGGATAAAAAATGACAAGTTTTATCACAGGCTACCCCAAAATATACGATATATTAGGAAGACAAGTGTAGTAGTGACTCCACCGCCACTTTGCGGCGTTTTCCTTGTGGCGTCGCAGAATCTTGTTTTTGTGACTGGCGGCCGCTAACCTAAGTCACCGCAAAGTAATATAAGGGGACGGCTGTAATCTGGACTGTAGTTCAGTTTGATCGCATGGCCTAATGCTGACGTGAAGATAACGCACCGGCAACTGTTTTTATGGCTGATTCATATATGACCTCACCCACGGTTCTAAAACACCACTGCAGCGCGAAATTTTAAAGGTCTTCAAGAAAGGTTGCGAGTTTCTCTGTTGAAAATGTAGGAGCTGGGTGAGTTACATCAGGCTAGTTCTGCCGAACTGAACCAAGTTTTAATTTGTCGTTACGGCCAATTTAAAGAACAATTCATTGATTGTAGGGTTTAACGAACCGACGCAACCTCCGGCGATGAGGAGCGCCGTAGTAAAGGGCTTCGGATTAATTTTGACCACCTGGAGATGTTTAACGTAAACATCTCGCAAAATCTCGTAAACATTTAGGCAACCAACGTGACCTGGGACCATTGTCGCCACTGTTTCTGCGGCCGAAGAGTTTCGTGAAAAGCCTAAATATATATTGTAAAGCGAATTTGTTTAAAATGGCAACAAATATTTTCCGAAGCAATTGCGTATTTAAGCTTATTTCCCTCGTATCCTATGAAGCGAGCTGAGGGACATTTTGATAGTGGTTACAGCCTCGTAAATAGCGCATCTTTGCTCACCGTCACGACGATACTCCCTGTCTTTGAGTGGCTGCCCGTGGCAACGCAAGCATGTCATCGTTTGTTGGCGGGCTCTATACCTGGGGTTCTCTCCCGGGCTGAATGTAACGTCACTTTCTTCATTCATCACTCATTGGAGCACTGTGCGCTGAAACAAGTAGCGATTCCAGGGAACTTCCCGAGCCGTACACTCTAAGAAAAAAGGGTGTGGTAGTTTCTCCCTTAAGGGTGAAACAGGAATGTATCATTTATTGCTCCCTAAAAGGTAGAAAGATTCTCCCTTTCAGAGGGAGGAGCGCGTTTCTACCCCTAGGAGTGGAGGAAGATTTCCCCCTTTCGTGAGCTAATGGAGGAGCGTTCCTCCCCTCGCAGCGTCAACTAAGCAAGCTTGTCATGCGAGAAAAGCCTATCGAGCTGATCGGTTAGAGGATCGAGGAAGTAGAAATACGTAGGTTACTGTGGTTGTGTGCGCTTAAAATGCGCTAAAATAACCAAGAAATTACCTACAGAGCACCAGAACTGCAGTTAGCAAGCGATGTCGCCAATCGTATATGCGCGACTTGCATTCGTCTCGCTGCGCGCCCCGCCTACGCGTTCAGGGCTTACGCGCCGCCGTAAACACAGTAGAAGTCATACCGATTGCTTTCAAAATGCCGCCTTTATTTCCGACGGCTTGTAACCCCGCCGTTCACCTCACACGGGATCACAATCATCCAATGCGGCCGTTTGAGAACAACCAGTTGTTGTTAGTCATCTTACCTTGCTACAACCGATGCATCAAAACGCGGATCGTCTGCAATCGTAAATCAGCGCAAAAGCAATGCAGGCAACACGAAAAACGTATCCGTCGCTGTCGCATCCTCGACAATGCTCGCCCTCTAGCGTGCTCGCCTGACAGCTCGAGGGGGAGCTGTCAGGCGAGGGGAGAGGTGCGCGCCAAGGGTGAGTGCAAACCTAACGGGGGGAGAGGCGCGCCAGCTGCAGAGCATGTGACGTCACGGCGCGAGGAGAGGGGGAGCAGACGCAAAGGCGCCAGCGCGCGGTCACGTGGGAGTGTGACGTCACGGCGCGAGGAGCGGTGCGGGAGCCGGCGCGGGCGCGCGCAGCCACGGCGCGGGAGGCGGAGCGCTCGCGGGTCACGTGGGGTGTGACGTCGCTGCGCCGTTGCTACAGACGCTCCTTTCCGCTCCTCGCGCCGTTGCTAGGGGAGAGGAGGAGGAGCAATGCGGACGGCGGATTCAGGGTCGCTTATAAAGTGCATCGCACTTAAAAACGTTTCACGAAGCAGTGCGGCAGGTATGTTTGGGTAATGACACTCATTGCCTCGCCTTCGCTCTTTTAGCGTAGAGCGCACCACTGGTGTGGCAACGGTTCAGCAAATTTTACCGAATGGGGGCTTTTTGTTGTTGGTAACTGAAGCGGCAATATGCTGCGGTTCGTGCTCGTTGACGAAAAAGGGGCAGTTTGCTATCATCGCTGACCTCTTTTGCCCTTGGGCGTCAGTATAAAACGTCCACAAATGCAGTGGTAACGTTGAACAGGGCGCAGGCGAGTCGCCCACAGCAAGCATGCAGCGGTGACCAGAGAGAGAGAGAGAGAGAGAGAGAAAGAGTTTATTGAATTGTCCAGCGGGGGGAGGTGGGCGGGAGGCACTCAGGGCCTGCCCCCTCCTTGACATTTCCTAAGTCGTCCCCGACACAACGCCTTGCGGGCGTCTACGAGGTCGACGCGCGGAGGGTCGTCGGGTGTGATCCCTCAGACCTCCCGTCGGCGCCTTCCTACGCTTCTGCCCTGCAAGAGCAGCCTCGAGCCGCTGGACTGCCCGGAGTTGAACATAGTGGTCGGACGAGTCCATAGCACTTGTGATAACGTCCGGCCAACGCGTTGAGGCGGTTGCCTCCACTGGATTTCGTTCAGTCCCAGAATAGGTGGACCAAGGTCGCGTTCGTTTTCGCGCACACACTGCACAGCACACTTTCGTACACTTCTGGACACACATATTGCGCCAGCACCGGAGTTATCACAGAGTTTGTCTGTAATTGTCTATACAGCACTGCTTCAGCCCTGGTGAGCTTGGGGTGTGGGGGCGGCCGAAGCTGTCTGCCGAGGCGGCACCACTGTAGTATTTCGGCGTAAGTCACGAGGGGTTCCTGGTCTGAGTCCTGCTGCCTTTCCGCCTGAGAGATGCGGGCGTGCGCGGCGCGGTTGGTAAGTGCGCGCGCGGCGGCGTCTGCTGTCTTGTTGCGGTTAAGGTGGCCGCTGCCTTCGGTGCTAGCGTTCATGTGCGCGGGAAGCCAACGGATGTGGGCAGCCGGCACCGATTCACTGTTCACTGCACAACACTGCACTACGCGCACTGCACTTGTACACACTTTGTCCTTGGCGAAGTTCGCGATGGCCGAGCGCGAGTCGCTCAGTATTGTTGTACATTGCGGGTTCGTTAGCGCGAGTGCGATCGCCACTTCTTCCGCCTGCTGAGCAGACGGTACGCGAACACTACACGCACTGTACACTTCTCCGGTGGTGGCTCTCACCGCCACTGTTGCGTAGGTGTCTAGCCTGTCGGGGTATTTGGCTGCATCCACGTAGATGGCGCCCGTGTCATTTGTGTGCGTCTCGGTGAGGGCTCGGGCCCTGGCCGCTCGGCGTCCTGGGTTGTAGTCGGGACGGAAGTTGTGGGGCATAGGGAGTACCTTGAGGCGTTGTAGCGTTTCCAGAGGGAGACCCCTTGCCTTGTGTGTTTCCGTCTTCTTTGGTCCGAGGCCCAGCCGCTCGAGGATTTTTTTGCCTGTGCGTGGGGTCGGAAGGCGTTCAAGCTGGGCCATTCTTTAGGCCCAGCATGTGCTTCAAACACACGGCTAGAGAGCCGTGCGTTAGCGTGGCGGCCACATGCTAATAATAAAAAGAAATAAAGCGAGAAAAGAAGCAAGCAGCACACCGCAGGGGAGGTGTTGCTCATAGTCGTCGTATGCGCCCGATCGGCAAAAGCCACAGTGCAACGATGAACGGTTTCGTTTTCGGCGTCGGCGCCGACAGCAGATTGCAGACGACCGGGGAGCATATTTCCTCCCCCGTTTCGGTGTTTCGTAGAGGCCGTACAGAGGGCGTTACGTGTAATTAGCTAAAGGAAGAATCTCGCTGGTCCGGGGGAGAAAAGCCTCGATTTCCTCTTTTTCTACCCTTTTTTCTTAGAGTGTATACCCAAAGGTGGCTTCCAAGCACTTTCAGTTCATCAGCATCCAGTAGTATTACGAGTGAGGGGGCTCTAAATTGGCAAATTTTGATGACAAAACGTAAGTTCCCAAATTTTCCCACCATGATAATCCCCGCATACGCGCAAAAGTACCGCATGTCACGAGTTTCATACAGCAGTCTGCCACCGTATCACAGCCAGCACATGTCAGACACTGAGCGCAGGTGAAGCGCGGGGGCTTGTCAGCGATCGGGGTAAATCTACGGGGCTTTTACGATCGCGAGTATTCCTGCCAAAACTCTCATTCATTCTTATTGCTTCCCTTGGTGACATTTTTGTGCTATAAAAGAAATGAAGATGTAATTTTGCGGTTTTGTGGGTGTTAACTCAACCTAAACCCGAATTTCTGATGCTACGCAGTTGACGATTCTGACTTGGAGACCGGCGGCTCAGAAACAGGAATTGACCTTGGCTCAAAAAGCCCTAGTATCTCTCGGGATCTACCTCTTGTGGTGCACACAGTGTCGCCTAGAGCAGCTGCTGGTACTGCCCATCCTGATGGTGGCTCCACCGATACTGACACAGCATCGCACACCACACCACCATGGACCGAACCACCACGGACCGAATCGCCATGGACCGAACCACCACACGGCACGCTGACGAGAAGTGAGATTGATTGATTGATTCAATCATTCATTTATAGGTTATATTATTTGGAGGGGGAGGACCGGAGGTCACTGGCGTGGGAAGAGGGGGATGGGGAAGGATGTGGGCACCAATCAAATCACGCTCGTCAGGCTGCTAGCAACGGCAAACTTGCGTAATGCGCCTAGGTGCTGAGATTGTCTATAGTATGTTCTTATGCACCGCTCGAACGTCGGAATGTTAAAAAAAATAAACACCACAGTTGTGTCGATGCCGATGAAAAGAGGACAAGGGCAGAATAAGATGTTTCATGTCATCTTCACACACAGAGTGGCACAATCTGCACAATGTGGCAGTGGTGTCAAGGCTCTTTTTCCGGTCAGCAAAGGTATGACTTTGATGGATTATATCAGGGGCAGTTGGCAAGTATAGTTGATAAGTATATATCTAGTGTTCGCCGGTGCGGTAAGTCCTTAAAGGGAACCTGCAACACTTTCGATAAACGCTTTCACTCTTTCCTTCGCGTCTGGAAGCACTGTGAAAGCTATAGTTATCGCCTACATGGAGTTGCACTGCGTGATTCGCTCGTCGCACAAGACACGCCTTCCGTTTTGGCTTTGGTTTTGTGGCTTTATTTTTAAAGCGGCCATCGTAAAGCATTGGTGCACCTAAAGGAAAACCGGCAAAGAGCCGCTACATGGCCTCAGTGACGTAATTTGGGCCGTCGAAGAACGTCAAGACAGGGAAAGAGAAGAAGAGAAATATCTTTTGAGTAAATTTCTTAGTTACCTGATGGGCATAAAGCAGAAATTTCTGGCTGAGGTACTTTGAAACTCCCTAATCTAAGTACTGTGTGTGTTGGGTGACTACGTTCTGCAAGCATTTGATTTCACAAAAAGGTTGAAAAAGTGTTGCGGGGCCCCTTAAAGGGGCATTAAAGGGTAAAAAGAAGTTGTCCTACATTGATAGATTACGGTGCCGATAATATAAGCCGAGGTTAGTATAGGTAATGCGGGCTCGCGACCGATTAGAAACTTTTCGACTGTGAAAGGTGAAGGGGCTATTATCTTGTGGTCATCTGTCCGCCGCAAGCCGCTGTTGATAATCCCTAAGCGCCGCATAGCTCTACGTTTGGGCCCGGGAGATCCGGGCAGGACTACTGTAATATTCGGAGGCCGTAATACGTGGCCGGCAAGGAGCGTACAAAATGACAGTCGGCTTATCGAGATCGACTTCTCAAACGGAGAGCACGGTCGCAGTGATCGTGCTTCAGAGACGCACGGTTCACCACGCTGGGAAGGCACCAGCGCGGGGCTCGCTAGAGCGGTATCGGAAAATTTTCACGCGCCGTACCCGTTTCACGCGCGATCTCGCAGGTGTGTGGCCTGGGGCAGCGGTTGATGCGGTGTTGTTGCCATGATTATCACTGTCAAAAAGCATATCTCGTTCCGTCGGGGACTAATACCACTGCAGGCCAGCCACCTCGGCCTGAGAAGTGTTGTCGGCGTCGCCCAGGCTTGCAAACGTAGAAGCTACCGCTGTTAGTGTGAAAGCGCCTACTCCTCGCCGGCGCCTCGCTCAGGAGTACTTTGTAACGCAATGGCCACGTCCCGAAAAAATGAAGGAAATGGGAGGGAGAAATTCCAGCTTTTTTTACTTAATTCTCAGCAAATAACGCACTGTTGCTCGACGAACAAAAACCGGGAGAGCTACGAAACGTATGATTTTTCAGTTCAAACATTTCATTGAGTTTTAAGTGTCCCTTTAAAGATGTGGGGACGGGTGATGCGTATCGGCTCCTCGCGGTGAAGGCACCGCCGGTATACGTCGCACTCACGCCATTTCTCAGTGGCCTCCTAGCGGTACTACCGTGTAGGGGTTTTCCCGGGGTTCGCGGAGGACGGTACGGGCTGCTCCAGGCGTGACAGGAACACACAAAAAGAGGCGCGTTGTCACAGCATATTGCGCGCGGGAAGCGCGAACAGGGGAACATGGAGTGGCACAAACTTTCACTGCGAGTGAGGAGGGTTAAGAAAGAAAGAGGGGGGGGGGATGCTTTCGGGGCACGAAAGTCAGCAGAATATCCCCTTCCTACAGCAGTAGCACGTGGCAAGCTGATACGGAGCGAATATTTTCAATTGCGATCAGCATCATTGACCTGCTTAGTTCTCTTCGGGGTGCGGTTGTCGCGGTGCAGCAGCCTCCTATGTGGGAAGAGATATTGCAGAGTGGAGGATGGGACGAGTTGGCAACCCATGATCACCTACAGTGCGGCGAAAGAGAGAAGGAAATTGAAGTTGAAGTTCTTTATGCCAGTCGAGTAAAATGGCCGAGGAGGCGGGAAAAAAGGCGCTGTACTTGCTGAGCTCCCACCCCCGCGACACGATCAGCAGGGACGAGGCAGGAAAAAACATACAAAATACAAAAGTGCAAGCAAAGAAGAAGCAAGCAAACGACAACAAAAAGAACGAGAATGCAATGCAATAAAATATTTGTTTAAAACAAATACGTCAATCAGGGCTTTATGCAATATTGTAATAACATATTCCCGAGAGTACCCTAAGAAATAGAGCAAATGGATACATAGTCGAAATCGTATTTGTTTAGCGCTGAAGGCAAAGTGTCTGGAGACCATAATTCGTGGAAAGGCAATGTGCAGACCGTATTTTGTGTGAGCAGGTCTTATTTGCCAGTGTTCATGGTGTCGTGTGTAATGGGAAATTAAGTTCTGGTGTAAGCTAGCGCTGTCAGACAGAAAAGTAACATTGTTTTGCATTTGAGTTGTGTATATTGTTGAATGCGAAATTCTTAAAGGTGATTGACGTTCATAACGCGGGATTTAGAAAACAAGGGACTGGAAGATGATAAGGTTGGAACACGAGCCATTGCCCGTAAGGACTGTTTCTGTATTACTAAACGTTTGTGCATATTTTTGGCGTTTGTGGTCCTCCAAAATAAATGACAGTAGTTGGGATGCTACTGAAATAGTGCATATTAAGTCATAAGTTTAGTTTTTGTTGGCAGCATACATTGCACCTTACGAAGAATACCTACTACACGCGCAAGCCTTGTTGGCTGTCCTAAATCATGATATCGTTCAACCGTACACCCAAGCTTTTAACAATGTGAGCTCTTTCAATTACATCATTTCCAAGCCTGCGGTGATCAACGATGTTGTATTTGCGTTTTTAGCTCTAAAATACTGCTTTGCTCTTCAGGGAGTTAATATTCAGTGCATTTTTCACGAACCATTGATGCATTTTTTACAACGGAGGATTAGCCTTAATTACTAAGGAGTTAACATCAGTACCCGAAAGAAATACGCTGGTGTCATCAGTCTATATTACATACTGGAAGACGCAGATGACAAATGAAAGGCACACAGGACGAACCGTGCGACGACCACTACGTTCGTCCTGTGTGCCTTTCTTTTGTCCTGCTCTTTGCGCGCTGTACTTGATCATGATTGAAGGAACGTCGGTCAAAATTTACGAGGAGGGGGGGGGGGTTGTTGGCAGGTGGCACAAAACTCCATTTTGTGCGCAACAATAGGTCGCTAAGCATAGGCGCACAGATTTCTAAAAGAGGCTTGAAACTAACGAAATTCGACCTAGCGAAACTAGAAAACGTAAGGCTTATTTCTCGTAGGTACGCAGCCAGACTTTCTAGCTCAGATACCTGCAGGGCGGAGATGACTTTCATTGTCGGCAGCTGGCTGGTCGCCAGCTCGCGGCGAAAAAGAGCTTGCGTCGCGACTGCAGACGTCAACCGAGCCGCACATCAGCTACATCCTTGACGTACTGGCCCTTTGCCAAAAAGTTGATGATCAGATGCCCGAGCAAGATAAAGTCGTCCACATTTTGGAAGGCGTAGCTGATGACGCCTTTAATCTGCTCGTGTGCAAGGGCTGCTCTACCGTAAACTCAAATTTGAGGGAGTGCAAGCGTTTTGAGCAGGGCAAAAGCAGTCGAATTACACATCATTTCAATCGCCTTCCTAATACCGCCACCACTTCTTTGTGTGCGACACCGTTTGCTCCTTCCCGTCAACCACCACCCACGGAAAACAACTGTGGACACAGTGACACGCATTGTGCGCCGCGAGATCGAGGTGATGACACTGGTCACCGGCCACCACTCCATGGCTGATGGCAATCTTCCAGCAATCTGGTTGATACAAGCGGTTGTGCGCGACGAAATTGCGAGCATGGGCCTGCACCCAGTCTGTCACGTGAGCTACACATCCCATCATCAAGTTCCCTCGAAGTTGCCTTCATGCAGTCACAATGATCATGTCCACTGCCCTCCGAATTACCGCGCGCCGCGTCGGCCGTCGTCTCATAAAAACCCGGCGGAGTGGAGGACGCCTGATGACAGGCCTAGCTATGTTTTAATTGCAGGTGTCTCGGCCCCGTCACGGTATTGCCGCAGTCGCTGGTTCCCTTCCGTTCAAACCTCCTGGAACGATTCACCATACGCCGCGTTGTTTTGCGCTTTCCTACAGACAGCGTACTGGCCTACAACCCCGCCGCGTCCAGTTCGCGATTTTGCCACTCCCCTTCTCCCTTGCGCCGACAGTCTCCTCGCCGAACAACTACGTACGTCCCGCATCAGAAAACTAGTGAATGCAGCTCCAGGTGGTGACGCTGCATTCCCTGCCTCGTCCGAAAATTCTCTTTTGACGCTACCTACCACAGACAATTTACTTGACCTGAATTTTGACGGCGTGCCTGTTCGTGCTCTAATTGATACTGGGGCGCATATATCGGTCATGAGCGCAAATCTCCGCCACCGCCTACGTAAAGTTATGACGCCTGCTCTGTCGCATGTCCAAGTTGCTGACGGCGGTACGGCGGCCAGTGCTGGCATGTGCACCTCTCGTGTTAGCATCGCCGGCCACAAAACCCCTGTAGTTTTCTTTGTTTTGGACAAATGCCCTGACGACATCATCCTTCACCGCTATTTCTTGTCTGAACATGCCGAGCTCATTGATTGTTCAGAGGGACTTGTACATCACGAGTTATTGGCTTTTGATAGCGCTCCTGCGAATACATTCGCCTGCCGAGTCAACCAGCGACCTATGTTCCTCTCGCTACTTTCACGGCGGTTCCTGATGATGACTACCTTGCCGCTCCCATCGTAGACGTTCTCCTGACGAGCGGTGTTGCCGTCCCACACACCGTTGTTACCATCAAGCACAACAGCGTTAGCTTGCCTCTTATCAACTTTGGCTTTCACACTCAAGTCCTTCCCGAAGGAATTACCATCGCCACCCTTACTCCTTTCTGTGCACCGGACATTTCGGCTTTTGCTTTGAACCTTACGCTAATTCTATATGACGTCTCCGATCCGCTCCCTACCACTCCAGATATATTTGCACCAATGATCAGCCCAAAGCTATCACCCGCACAAGCAAGTGAACTGCGCTGTCTTCTGACATCATTGGCCAACGTATTTGACTTGTGTGAGGAATTTTTGGGCAGTGTTCTACAGTCAGCCAGCGAATCGATACAGGTGATTCGCTACCCATCCATCGGCGTCTGTACCGTGTGTTCCATACTGAACGAGGTATCGTCAAGAAAAAGGTTGACAAAATGATTGCCAAGGACATTATCGAACCTTCCTGCAGTCCCTGGGCTTCACCGGCCGCTTTGGTAAAGAAGAAAAATGGCACTTGGCCATTCTGTGTAGACTACCGCCACCTGAACCAAGTAACCAATTAGGACGTCTACCCTTTTCTCAAAATTGACGACGCCTTAGATTGTCTACATGGAGCCAAGTATTTTTCGTCCATTGACCTACGCTCAGGTTACTGGCAGATTGCAGTCGATAAGCTGGTTGGAGAAAAGACCACCTTTGTCACCCCACACGGCTTATATCACTTCAAGGTTACGCCTCCGGTCTATGCAACGCGCCAGCTACCTTCGAACGCATAATGGACTCTCCCCTGCGGGGATTCAAATAGTCCACATGCCTGTGCTACCTCGATGACGTCATTATCTTTTCTCCATCGTTCAATGCTCATCTCCATCACCTGTCCGAAATCCTTGCTATTTTCCGTCAGGCGAATCTACAACCTAACTCCGCGAAATGTTGATTCGCCAGGCGTGAACTAACCATCTTGCGCCACCTTGTCGACGCTAATAGAGTGCAGCCTGACCCAGACAAGGCCAAGGCGGTTAGAGATTTTCTAGTGCCCCGGTCATCGAAAGATGTTCGAAGGTTTGTGTGCATGTGCTCCTATTTCTGTCGCTTCATCCGAGGCTTCGCTGATATCGCCCGACCTCTCGCCAACCTTCTCAAAAAGGATTCTGTCTTTTAGTGGGGAAGTGAACAAGCTCAGGCTTTCAAGACCCTGATATCTCTCCTCACAACTTCGCCCATTTTAGTTCACTTCGATGTGGCTGCTCCCACGGAAGTACGGAGTGACGCTAGTGGTCACGGCGTTGGAGCCGTCTTGGCTCAACGCCAATCCGGGCCAGACTGCGTTATTGCCTACGCCAGCCGCCTGCTGACACCAGCTGAACGAATTATTCTAATTCCGGACGGGAATACCTTGCCCTAGTGTGGCCTGTCGCGAAATTTCTCTCATATCTCTACGGCCGACAATTTTCTGTCGTGACAGGTCACCCCACGCTATGCTAGCTTGCGACATTGAAATGCCCTACCGGACGTCTCAAGCGCTGGGCTCTGCGGCTGCAGGAGTATTCCTATTCTGTAAGCTCTATATCCGGTCGTCTACATCAAGAGGGTGACTGTCTCTCACGCTACCCATCCGAGCCTCCCGATCGTATAAGTTCCGACTAACTCGCCACCTTGTCTATTTCCTCCTTTCAACACCTTGCTGCTGAACAGCGCCTTGATGCGTCCTTGAGCAGGATCATCGACCGCTTAACCGTTGCCCCTTCCGACCCTTCACTTCGGTTGTTTCAAACGAAGAATGGCATCCTCTATCGTCGCAGTGTCCTCCCGGATGGTCCTAATCTGCTTTCTGTAGTACCTGAGCACCTTCGTTCAGATGTCGTCCGGCAGCTCCACCACCTTCTAACAGCTGGCCAGCTAGGGGTTTCCGGGACCTATGACCGCATGTCAAGGCGCTTCTTCTGGTCGGGGCTTTACCGCTCGATTCGCCGTTACGTCGGCACATGTGACATGTGCCAACGCAGAAAAGTGCCAAACACGTTACCCACAGGTCTTCTTGAGCCGCTTGATATACCAATTGAGCCATTCTTACGAGTTGATTTAGATCTACTTGGTCCCTTTCCCTTCTCTGTGAACGGCAATAAGTGGATGGCAGTCGCCACCGATTATGCGACATGAAACGCAATCACGAAGGGCTCTTCCAACCAGCTGCGAAACCGATGTCGCCGATTCACTCCCGCACGACGTCATCTTACATCACGGTGCTCCTCCCCAGCTACTGACAGACCGCGGCCGATACTTCTTTTCCCGAGTAGTCGACAACATCCTCCGCTCATGCGCAACCGTTCACAAGGTTTTTATCGCCTACCACCCTCAAACGAACGGCCTCACAGAGCGCCTTAACCGAACTTTAACAGATATGCTTTCTAAATATTTTTCTAACGACCTTGGCGATTGGGACATTGCCTTGCCTTACATAACGTTTGCCTACAACTTGTCGCGCCTTGATACTACCGGATTCTCTCCCTTCTGCCTCCTCTTCGGCCGAGAGTCGACATTACCACTGGACACTTTATTCGAACAGCCTATGCCACCTTGCGTATATGCACAACACGCCATCGCCCGGGCTGACATTGTCCGCAACATTGCTCGCGTCAGGCTCGCTTCTTCCCAGCGCTTTCAAAAGGATCGCTACGACTGCCATCACAGCACCCGTCACTTTGCACGTGGATCCCTGGTGCTGCTCTGGTGTCCTGCACGCCGCGTACGGCGTTCGTAAAAGCATCTAGTCAGGTACTACGGCCCGTACCGTGCCGTACGCCAAGTGACTGAGCTCAATTACGAAGTCGCCCCGCTGGTTTCAACAAACTCATCTCGCTCTCTACAAACAGACGTCACCCACGTCGCGAGTCTTAAGCCATAGCGGTCGCAACCTACAGCTTTACCTTGACAAGCACCGAGACGGCGCTCCTACCACCGGGTGATTGTGTTACGGGGCATAATTAAAATCCCTGCAATTAAATTCCCTGGTATACAAGTACTGTGCTAGCCGGGATCATCATCAAGAAGAAAGAGGAAGAGGACGCTGACGGTGAAGCACGGGCCTTCGCGATGTATTGTATGACAGGTAGCCTTGCCTTCCGTACGTTCAATGGTCATACCAAACAAAACGCGACTTTCTTTTCAAAACGAGTTCTCACTGGTTGGCGATGTAACGTCCGAGCAATAGGCAGGAAAAGTGTCGCACCTCCTTCTCAAAAATTCAGTCATGACACCGGAGCAACAGCTCTGCCATGCTCACGTACACAAACGTGAAAAAGCGGACGTATTCCGTAAGCCATTAGAGAAAAACTACCTTCGACTTTTGCCCGCTATCAACAGTTCAGTTACGTCGGGTTAGCTGGATGCAATTAGAGTGCGTTAGAATTAGAAGACTTGAGAGCAGTGTAATAAGACGACTACAGCAACAAGAATTGGAACGGCGCTGCGGTGACTATCTAAGACAAAAACATGGTAGGCGACAAATGCAAACCGTAATTTCGTAAAAGATCACTATAATATTACAAGCAACACTAGTCAATTCAAGAAGCAAACAAAATCAGGGCAGGAAATAATAAATCGCACTAAGCATTTAAAATAAAAACAAGCTTTTCTTTTGTACATTTTGCGAAATGGTGGCGCCGGCGTCTTTGTGTGTTTTGACAAAAAAAAATAGGCTTCACAGATTTTCACACTAGAGGGAAATCTGGCGCTAAATGTCTAGGCGAGCCGGGCTTCGGCGGGCGCGCCATCATGTACCACGCAGAAACGTTTCATTGCTATAGGTTTCAATGGTACGTCGCTACAAGTTTGTAATGGCGAACCGACAAGCTCAAAAACTGCCTTCAATTGAAAAAAAACGACTATTTTTTGAAGGATTGTTGAAAGTAGTTATTTTAATAGAAAAGTGGACCGTTAAAAAATTATTGTCAGGAATTATTTAGAAGCTTCATGTAGTACGAACAAGAAAAAAAGCAAATAAACCAAGTTCAACCGAGCGTGAAATCTGCTGAATCAGCGGGGATATTGGTTGTGATTACGAAGACACCGTTTAGCTTCCGCGTTTTTCTTGTGTGTAATGCCAGAGTAGTCTTGGCTGAATTACAGCCGTTTTTTACTCCCTCCGGAGGTTACCATGTATTCACAGCAGAAGATATTTGGGTTACGTTTTTACAACTTCACTCATACGAATTATTACAAGTAAATAAGTCGCCGTGATGCTAGTCACCTTAGTGCCTTATTGTTATATACTTTGTTTCTCGGTATTATTGTTAACACAAAAGTTATAGCCGGTTTTTGAAATGATACTCCCTCCGTAGATGCCTTGGTTTACTTTGCGCAACGAGTGCGGGAAATCCAGCTTACAAGGACCGCTCCCTGGAGCTCGGCTTTACCTCTAAACACAAATACGTTGCTATAAAGACACTTTTAATCGGCTATATACGCCCTCAAATATCAAAATATGAAGGCCCTATCTATCTTAGTACGTTAGTGAGTTTTTTCTGTATTGGTAACCGGTTCTAGCACGGCGAAGAAACGTATTCCATACAGAGCGCGACAAGATTCAGGGCCAGCCTTGGAATAGCTCCGATGTTCATGAATCTGCGCCCTTCTACTCTCTAAAGAAGGACGACTACCGAAAGTTGGCGCAGTGCAAGGGGTGCAGGAAACAGAACACGTTTGTTTATGTATTTGCGAATGAGCATACTCTCTGAATTTACTGAATGAACCTTAAAAAAGACCGCACTTCCACTCTACCGGACAAACATAGGTCTGTCGATTCTCTGCTTTCTGCCGAAATGTAGACGTCGTAGTGTCTGGTAACCCTCCAATCAAAATCGCTCGACAACGTAGGATAGCAGTCAGGCCGCATCAGGCCGTGAAGCATCCACTTTGACCCCCAGCAGGAGGGGTATTTCAAAGACGAGCGCGTGAAGCGTGCCTGCGGGTGCACGACGACCCCCTCCTGCAAATGCACGCATAAAATTACTCATGGGGCGGGAAGGGGGGGGGGGGTGGGAGGTGTTAGGCGGTGGTAGCAGCATACACGACTCAACAGGAGTATAGCATAACGTTGGCCTTTAACCGTAATCCCTCCGTAAGTGGTCATGCTTCACTGCGCAACACGCAAAGTGGGAAGTATAGCTTAAAACCACGGGGCGGCCTCTGTAGCATCCACCGTGGCCCCGCGTAATTCCCGCCAAGAGCGCCAAATCCTCACCTAGTGGTACGTGGCGTCTGAAAAACGTTGCATTTATCGTCATGGCAACGAGTGGAGAGGATGGAAAGGAGGTTGCTGGCACGGAGCAAGATTGCTGGGGTCTATTCGTTTCACCTGCACCGCGTGAACCAGTTCAGGCGGTGCCGCACTTCGCCGTTCGTTTCAGCGGTGCAGCTCGCGGCACCTGAACCGCGCCGTTCGATTCACCGGTGGTGCCGACGGGTGCAGGACGGGTTCACGGCTTTGCCTGCACTCCCTGCCGAGGAGGTGCAGAAGCAGACGAAAAAAGTGCAGGGCTGGTTCCGCCGATGGCGGAACCCACTTTGCACCGCTGTGAACTGGTTCAAGAGGTGCAGGCTGAATCGAATAGACCCCTGGTGTCCCGGACGCTGCTGACGTCATTTTTCCCCCGGCAGCCGGGCCGGGCTGCCGTGCGCCGGCCGCACCAACCAACGCTCGCCCAACTTTTTCGCCGGCCGCTTCTCATGGGCCGCTCGGCAATGGAACCAGGCGCGAAAGTTTGACCCTTGTTTCCATCGAGCGGCCGTGGTTTGACGAGCGGCGGCGATGCCTCGCCGCCCGTCGTTTAGTATGTGTGTGCAGTAACGAGTGTAATAATTGAACGAAGAAAACATGTAGGTATAGTGCGTTTTCTGTTGTCTTTGTTGTCTTTGTGGCGATAATAATTGGAGCGTTACGCAAACATTCTTTCCGGTTTTCTTTTATTCAAAATTCATATGAGAATATGTTTGACTCGAAGTCATGAAAAAACATACACTACACTCAAATATTGCACATACATGTTATGAACACACTGTTGGACTCTAAGCAAAATTATGACATGCAAATTTAGGCATACAACATTGCACAATAGGAAAAAAAACGTGCAAGATACACATTTAGGTACACAATATTTGATTACGCAAGCAGAACTTCGAAAGTTTCAGTCACTATACAGATTTTTTTTTTCGCGCACACCTCGGCGGGAGAAGAAAAGAACTTGACAGGTCCCACTGAATGTATACTTATTTCTTAGGCTCGCCTTGTGACAGTAATATTCTTATACATCCAAGAAATTCGTTTCAGTTCAGAGACACAGTAATCGGGAACCTATAAATTAAAAGAAAGTATGCACAGGTACGCTTCAAGGCCTGCCTTTTTGGCCAGTTAACGCAAACTCTGAAAGAAAGCGTTAACCCGGCCATTAACCTGCATACACTGCGGAGAAATCATGTTCACACCAAAAAATGCAGCGAGAAAAAAATGTTGCAACACAATAACCGCACTAGTGACCACTCATTGCTGGATTATATCTGCGTACAAAAATAATGCGCAACCACGTCGTATAGCACAGAACACAATCGCAACACAAATCGAACGCACCGTCTTTTCTTTCAATGGCCCCTGAACAGTCTCATTACCGGGGAGGGGAGGAGGAGAGAGGACGCGCAGAAAAAAAAAGCGTTCCTGTATTGTAAGCCGAATGTAGTACCGTGCTCATTACTTGCAGATATCGGCTAGGTTGTCACAAGCTACTCTCTAGCTCGTGTCTGGGCCGCGCCTCTTATCTCATCCTGTCCGATACGGTATGACAATTCTAACTTAGAACTATGAAACAGCAAGGCCACTTGCGATAAGATGACAAGGCGCGGGCGCGCACCTTAGATTGAAGAGCAAAGCCGGCACTGCTACTTTGTTTTTTTGTTTTGTTTTTTTTAATGAGCGAAACGCTTGCAATAGGGGCTGCAGACAACGCATGTATTTCGGCTTGCCCTTCCACTGATCCCTTTTGCAAATCGAGTGGCATTGAACACCGCGGTATTTCGCCAGATTTTTCGGAGCACTGAAGCAACGCTTGGCAGCACTTTTGCCGCAAATATCCGTTTTTGGAGCAAGATGGCACAGGAAGAATTGGTCAGGGTACACCGCCCCCACACCAAAAATCGCCGTAGTAATAGGTACCAAGTCAATGACAAGAAGCGCGTACAGTTGAGCTTGCCTTCTTTGTGAGCAGGTGCAGCGTGATGACTTTGGAGGTGTTGAGGAGATTGACCAGAGGAAACGTCCAATGAAGTTTCAAACCTTCCTCGACTTGGGGCCCCAACCAAGACTGAAACCCACTGCACGAAACAACAATAAAATATATTGATAAGAATCCTGAATCGACGTTCAAGCAGTTACTGAGGCAATCATAAAACGCCAATGCCGCCTCAAATTCACCTTACGAGCAAGATTGTGCGCGCCGAACGCGCGTTTACTTCTATTAAAACTTTTTGTATCTGCAAGGCTGGGATATATTTACACATTCGTTTCCACTCCGAGACGACTGACATGTCTCATTAACTTCACGTTACATGCGCAAAGTATTTTGAAAACAGAAGAGTGCGATCGGTCGGCTTTTTTGGAAATTACTACAACTTGTACAAAGCAAATTTGCTTGCATGTCATCTTTGGCGAAGACAAGAAACTTGGCAGAACTGTTTCGCCCTGTGTTGCTGCACCACAGAGCTGCGCAGGACTGGTGACGCTCCTTCCTCCGCGGCCCCATATTTAGAATACATTCGAATAATTTATAACGCAGCGAACATTTTAGCCCGTGCCTTCCGCGCAACCCGCGCAACCCTTCGCACGTCGGCTGGCTTACACACGCACCGAACTCTCCCGCCGCGGGCACCGAGAGGAAAAACATTTTCCGCGCAGGTAAGCTGTTGCGCATGCGTGAGGAGGCGCGGGAGGACGCAAGGTGTGGAAAAAAAGAAACGCTGACAGAAGCTGACAGAAAGGGAATTGCCACGCAGCAGCACCCTGCCGCTAGGATCGCCACAATTTCGGAAACCGAAACTAGCCAGAGTCGCTGACCAGTGTTAAAACCACCTAGCTTACACCGATATCAATGAAGTCGGTTTAACCTCTAAGCATAAATACATTGCTGGGACGGCATTTTTTTGTCCTATTCAAGACATCTAAACATGGAGTTTTTCTTTTTTTAATGAAATGATTCGTACGCTGAACACAACTCCCCGAGTTTCCTCCCCCGCGCCGAGTTTGCGTTCATGCGGGTGCGAGAACTGAGGGGATCGTACATATACATCCTCACGTTAAAGAGGGTTACCCTCTTTGGCTGGTGTTGGCTTTGAGAGCGAAAACAAGCCACGCGGTTAGCCAAGCCAAGTTGGACAGGAACGCTGCTAGGTGCTATGGCGGCGTCCACTACGTCACGTGATTGCGGGGACAGAGTTGCTAAGCCATCCAAGAAAGCACACCTATGCTATGTTCTCCAGGCTATCTCCCGTACCTCCTCATTATTGCTTGACCGCAGTAGCAAGCCACTCCCGTGCGTATGCACATGCTGATGTGCGTATGACGCTGCCGGGTGAAGAGTCTGGTGGGTGCTGAGGAAGATAGCAATCCTCGACTGGTAAGAAAAAGGGACGTAAAAAAACGCACATTACAAGCGGGCAATTTGAAAAGGCCTTTTGGCGTCATAGTTTCATTCATATCATAAGGGGGAACAATGCTCAAACGCGGAGAAACGGAGAGATTGTTGGCCAACAGACAGAAAAGAGATACTCGCATGTGATAGCGCGAACTCGTGCCATCAGCTCTCTTGCTGAAAACGGTGGGAAAATACTTCGCGCTTGGGGTGCAGATTCGAGATGAGTGTATGATTTAGGGATCACAAAGTACGCAATTAAGATATTCGGCACTTAGATGGTGGCCATTGAGCTCCCTTCGCAACATGTATAAAAAACTAAATCAAAGCCAATCTGTACCCGAGATATGGACGCCAGATGTTTCGAGGCAGGTGTACTAAACAACCTTTTACTTTACCTTATATAGCCAGTTAATCCAGCATACTCGCTGGCCTTGAAACCGCTGCCGAGATGATAATCGCAACAGTGCTTGTTGCAGACACTTCATATTCTCATTTCTGCACTTGAAAGCCCTACAGTGGGTAAGGGACGTCGCCGAACATTGTGTTTCAATTGGCACCAGCACCGTCGCTCTCGGCGGCTCTCCAGCCATTGCTTTCCACTTGGGGCCACAAGATCGCGCCACCATACTGTCACGCTGCTGTGCGAAGGAACTCTATAAAATTATCTTGGAATGGTCAAACTTTCTACATTGTCAGTGCGTATCGTACATTATGCATCAACGAGAGCGGATGTTGTATCTATTTGATCCATCTCGTGGCTTTTATATGAAACTCCCGTGTTCCGTTCTTTACACTCACAGTTCACAATTAAGAACAATTGCTTTGTAAAGGGGCGAATTGTTTTCTTTAGTGTTCCGTGTTAAACTGGTTGTTCGCTACCCATTTTAAGGCTTATTATAACATAGTTGACTTTACAAGAACTTAAAAAATTTACCCGAGGAGGAGTATACGCCGTGCATGTCTGGTGCCAACCTCTTTTTTGTCCCGTGAATAAATAAAAAAGCTGTTTGCGTCGACACCTTATAACGTTCACCCACGTTATGGCAGTTTTAGTGCTTAAACTAACAGGAGACGACACCCTTCGGTGTATATATTCCAGACTTTGCGATGGATGAACAATATGAATCTTACGGTAGACAAATACCATTGTCTCCTTTATTATGACAGAGTGCGAGCAATACGAGAGCCGCAACACGCCTTTCTCACGCCGGGTGATGCACTATCCTTTTTGCAGTTACGGACTCGCATCCTGCAAGTTCACCATCCCCGCATGAACGAGAAATGGGTGCGACAACACCGGCCACCACGAAAGCCCCGGCCACCGCTATAACCCCAACCACCACGAAAACCACGACCACCATGAAACCCACGACCACCACGAAAACCACGACAACCACGACTCCAATACCAAAAATAACGCGTAAGCATTTGTTCCGTGTCCTGTGCAGGTAAATATTAAGCAGCAGAGGGCTTTCTTTACAGATACCCGAGGCGCGTAGAAAATACCCGAGCGGCAGCTAATAACGAGTTGAAGCTCGCGAAAGATACAGCGTCGGCCTCTGTTTCAGCACGAATCGGCCTTCTCAGAGGCCGGTTCTGTAGACAGTTTTCTCGCAATCCGGCCACGAAAAAACTAAAAAACGAGGTCTCTTGCTTTGTCCGGCTGCTAATGGTTCGCAGGACAAACATTTTGTGCACCTCGGTCAACACATTGCGCCACGCGAAAGCAGGCAACACGTAAGCTTTCTTACGGAGTTGACGCTGGTAAAACATGCATCGTAAGGCTCACACGAACCAAAGCGTTTCGGCCGTTTCACGGAAACACGGGAGGACCGCCCATTCCGGCCTGGTAACACGGTGAGCTAAAACTCTATAATTTTAAATATCTCTAGGTTACCGGGTTTACTGTACCGTTTCCATAGCACCGTAATGCCACTGCACATGCGCGAACTGTTGCCGTGAACGGTAGCTTACGGCGCAGGTTTTACCGTCGCCACCGAATTTTGGTCTTGATTACAGCCAATGCAGTGCGCTCGGCAATTGATGCTTGGTTCAGCCAATAAAAGTAGTGGAAGTTCTTTATTACGTTTGATTTAAACTCAGGATTTAAAACAAAACGATGATTTTATCCGATTCCAAGCGAAATAGCCGCCCCTACTCGTTCGATCCTTCGCCCGCCTTAAAAGGTTCAGATAAGCTTCTGAGCTCACAGCACCTTTGCGCCTGAAGCATTGTGCGAGGCTAGGTAACGGATGCAATTCTGTTCACGGTTACAACATATTTTACTCATTTCACGCCGGAATTTTTAGTGGTGGCGCGATTTCTGGTTTACTATATTTGACGCTAAACTCGTGGACACTAGATGGCAGCATCAAGATAGTTTCCTTTGAAAGCACTATGGGAAATGTCAGCAGGCATAGGAAAATATTTTATTTTGAGTGTGTAATTTACAAATTCCGGGATCCACGGGATTTCACGCGTCAGCGAACAGTTCTGTGGAACAAAGTTTCTGGCGTTTGCGTTTAGACTTATTCTTCAGATGTCGCTACTTGTATTTCGGGTTCCGGTACGCCAGAATACCGATACCGGGAACGGTGCGCTAAACCATTATGAATACGTTCCTAACCGTTCCTATTTCTATGAAAATGTGCAATGGCGCCACGGTACAACGATAACGGTACGCTAACATGGTAACAAGGTCAGCTACGGCAACAGTGAGGCCATTTACTTGAGAGCAAAACCGCTAGGCACAACAGCGTACAAAGGACCGCAATGTCCCGTTACCGCCGCCTGAGCGAGCAGCACCCCGAATGAGAACTTGAGCTCCCCGCGATGACAGCAAATTCTCCTTCAGCACAGCTTCTTACAGCGCGAGTTTTGTTCGGTTGCCAGAAACCGGTCAAAAAAGAGCTTAAAGGGAGCAATTAAAGGGCCGCGCCGCCAAGACAAAACACAACTGGGCCAAGTTTGAACAAATTAGGCAACTCAATCAACCCCATTCCAGACACGAAGGACCTTATTACCTCAAAAAACCGGGAGAAATATCGAAAGACCAACTTTAGCGCTAAAGAAGCGTCATAAAGACATGCGCTACGCAGTGAGGGCCAGCATTCAAAATTTGGTTAATCGTGTGTTAACGGGTCTTTTGGTCGGCGGTCTAGGCGGGCGGCTACCAGTCGCGCATTAAAGAATCTCTGACGTCATAGAGAAATTTCCAGGATGCGGCTGCGGAGACGCCACTGCTGAGTGCGTTTTCCTTAATATCTATGTCTTTTGTTTGAAGTTTGCTATAAAAGGGCAATCATTGTTAACGGGAAAAAGCGGTTTTTTCATGAACAAAAATTTTATTTTTTCGTCATGGCTTCTTTACGTAACGCCCAAAGAAACGGTCAAAGTAGCGTGGAGACAGCCAAAATTGTTCTTGTCTGTATGTGAACGCGCTGTATCAGCTACGCTTAGCCGCTATCTGCAAAGGAACTCTGCGTATGAAAGTTATACTACGCGATCTAGCGACTTCGCGACGCACGCTAGGGAAGCTGCGGATTAAGAAGCAATGCTGCTGCTTAGCTAAACTCTCTGCGTATGAATTAAGGAACGAATTAATGTCTACAAGAACAGATTTCGAATGCGTTCGAAGGGAAATATAATTTTGCAAAGAAACACCGCGGACTAACTTTGTTTGATCCACGGTGCATGGGCTCAGTCGGTAATACGGCGAAAATCACTTTGGCAACTTTAAGCGAGTTGCCAAGTCACCTAAAATAAACAAATCAAGGTGAGGACGCGTGCAACTAATCGGGCGTATTGCAAATAATTGCATGGAAACGGAAAGGTGCTCGAATTGACTTAAGTTCCTATATATAGACTCCATAGATTATCAGAAAGCATTTGAATTGGTCGAGGCCTAGGCAGCCATTCAGGCATTACGGAAACACGGTGTAGACGAGCATTATGTAAGAATCTTCAGGATATTTACAATTGGTTCACAGCTACCATCATCCTCCACAAGGAGAGCAGTGAAATACCTATAAGGAAGGGCGTCAGACAAGGAGACACAATCTCTCCAATGTTATTCACAGCACATTTACAAGAAGTATTCAGAACATTGGATTGGGATCAGGTGGGACTATGGGTTAATGGAGAATACCTCAGTAACCTTAGATTGGGTGATGTTGCCTTGCTAAGTAACTCGGCGGACGCATTGCAAAGCATGCTTACCCCACTGGACAGAATATAGCCGTGCACGGGAAAATTAATACACAGAAAAGTAAAGTAATGATCTATAACCTCGGGACAGCACAGTGATTTGAGATAGGTGAGAAAGCAGTGGAAGTGGTAGGCTAATATATCTACTTAGGCCAAGTTGTGACGACGGATCTCAACCATGAGGCAGAGAAGATAATTAGAAGGATAAGAATGGGGTGGAGTGCACTCAACAGGCATTCTCAGATAATGAATGGACCTTCCGCGGTGGCTGAGTGGCGAAGGCGTTGCGCTGCTGAGCACAAGGTCGCGAGTTCTATTCCCGGCCATGGCGGCCGCTTTTCTGATGGAGCCGAAAAGCAATAACGCCAGTGTTTACGAGATGTCGGCGCACAAAAAAGATCCACGGGTGGTCAAAATTATTCCAGAGCCCTTCACTACGGCGCGCCTGATCGCCTTCGTTGCGTCGGTGCGTTAAACCCCAGAATCAATCAATCAATCAATCAGATAATGAATGGCACCCTACCATTGCCCCCGAAGAAGAACGTGTATGACAGCTGCATCTTGCACGGTACTCACGTACGGTGCACAAACTTGGAGGCTCACTTCAAGGGTTCAAGTTAATTTTAGGATGGCTCAGTGAGCAATGGAACGGAGGTTGGTAGGTGTAACATTAAGGGACAAGAGAGCGGAGTGGGTCAGGTAACAAACGTGTGTTAAGGATATTTTAGTAGAAATTAAGAAGAAATGGACGTGGGCAGAGCATGTAATGCGAAGGCAGATAACCATTGTTCATTAAGGGTAACGGAGTGGATCCCTAGAGAAGAAAAGCGTGGCACGGGGTGGCATCAGGTTAGATGGGCAGATGAGATCAAGAAATTTGCAGGGATAAATTGGTCGCAGTTAGCGCAGAACCAGGATAAGGCGAGATTAATGGGAGATGCCTTCGCCCTGCATTGGGCGTAGACAGGATGGTGATGATGATGATTTTGTCCTTTATTTTTTGTGCCTTTTGAAACATAAGTTGGAAAATGTGCCTGTAAGAATTGGGTTTAATGTTTATTTGCGTGTTCGCTCCCCGCTTGTGGCACTGCGAAAGAACAATTGCAGCGGATGAGCCTTACGCAGCGCATCCCGTAGGTTGAATGACCATGAAGTGTGTGGACGGCAGGTCTATCTTCTCCTCCTCGATTTTCAGTGTTCATTTGCACAGTCGGAAGAACTGCCACCTCAGGACATACCTACCCATTCGACGGGCTCTGCGACCAACTGTATTACAGCAGCGTTTTCACCGCGGATGGTGAACTCCGCAGCACAAGTGGGGACAGCAGCTTGGTTGCGTTTCACCGCACAATGAAGAGATACCATAAGACGAAGGGTGGTCTGGCCTTCGACTTCTTGTGAGTTCCTCGATTTTAATCATGCAATCATTTAGAATTTAGCAAATACTGGTCTCTACCTCCATTCTTACGTTTGCAGTCTAAATATACCCAAACAGACCTCCGCGCATTTAGGCCGTTAAAAACTCCTCACAGGCATTAAGGACTGCTTAGACGTAGGAGTACAAAATCGAGTGAAACGTTTTTACGTGTATCAAAGCTGTTTCTGCGGTATTGTGAGCGACGCCATTTTCCTTGGCCCTAGGGGAAAAGGAGAGGCAGCAGTGCAGGCGAAGCTGCCGTAAGGCGGTCCTTTGCGGAGGCGCGGGACATCAAGTATCTTCTTTTGGAAGAAATGTGTGTGTGTGTGTGTGTGTGTGTGTGTGTGTGTGTGTGTGTGTGTGTGTGTGTGTGTGTGTGTGTGTGTGTGTGTGTGTGTGTGTGTGTGTGTGTGTGTGTTTTGTGTGTGGGCACAAACAGCACGTACACACACGCGCACGCACACGCACACTGACACGCACGCGGGCCCGAAACTTTAATTGGAAGCCAGCGCTTTCTAGTTCGTATTTTAAAAGTTCGACGAGTTAAACGGGAGGTACACGAACGAAAAAAATACTATTAGGCCACCCACACTGTGAAGGACGAGCAGCGAGGATGGGTTGTGTTTTACACCAATGGGCGCAGCTATTCCCAAAAAAACAGCACGCGTGTTCGGGATTTTCTGTTGAGCATACTCGCTTGTCAATCAAATGATCGATGCTTGGAAGGACAAGAGTTTTATTGCAGGAGACTAATATGGGAGTGTCCGTTTCCTTCCACTAGAAGCCCATGAATTGACAGCATACGGAAATTCCACAATATTTACAACTTCATAGGAATCTTCATAACTATAAATAGTACATGAAGCTTACGTGGGTCGTTAGGGTCGTCTTAGCGGCGCATTGCCGTAAAATTTGTTTCGGGGTAGTTTCGCTTAAACAAGTTTTCTCAATTTTATAGCCATATCCCTCTGTAGAATGTCATTTAAACGCCTCAAGCTTTGCGATCGCTGCGCCGCCTGCCGCCGCTTCTCCGCGGCATTGACGGGATTGGCGCTGCGCGACTGATAGGGGCTCATGCAGTGTTTTGGTTCTCTTTGGCTCCTTTTTGCCCTTCTGCGCACTAAAAAACTTGTTATGGTGACGTCTGTAAGTAAATTGTCCGTTTAGGTCCCCCCAAAAGCTACTCCGTCTTGCTAGGTTGCTCAAACCCCAACAATAGCTGTCCGGGAACGCGGTTCTGTGCTCTTCTTGGTCGTCGTTACGGGCGTCGGCGACGGCTGCAGCATACCGACGCTGTCACCTCCAATTACGTGAATTAAATAGCACAAGTGAATTTTATTGCAGCCTAGTTTTGACCTGATACTGGCACAATGAGAGGTGTGTTTCGTTTTGCAGCGCGGTCAACGAATGCGGCCTCGTTTAGAAAATTTACGTCGTAGAAAAATATATTTCGGGGAAGTGATTATCCAAGACCCGATAATAAATTGTGCCTTTTAAAGAATATAACCCACGCAAAAATGTTAAGTATATTCTAAGGCTGTGCGTCGTAAAGATGTACACTCCTGCATACCATATAGACGGTATTCGTTGCAAAGTTTAGCGGTCAATTTCTTCGCTTGGCAAGACTGGAAACGGCCACAGACATGGCCGATGCGCCACGGACACGGCGCAGCCTGGGCCACTGCGGCCGCACGCTGAAGAACTACAAATTTCATAGGGTTTGTTTTTCCAACTGAGAGATTGAAATAGTGCTCATGCGTATTTTACACACACTTCAGTTGGTTATGTAATGAGTAAAACTCGCCTGGTAGTTATCCCCAGTGGACTGGGATACGGGCACAGGTACCCCGCTAACCATGGTTAACGCAAACTGAGCTTGGTCACCTCAGTTCGTTTACGCTAACCACAGTTGCCGCAGCCGCAGTGTTCAAAAAAACATCCCCCTCGCGAGGGGCACGATCAAATGCAGAGCATTTCCGCGGGGGGCGTGCCTGCAAGTCTTATGGATTACGTATTGGTTGTTGTTGTTGTAATTCTTGTCTTCCAGCGTGAAACGTGTAACGTGCCGTGAACCCCCTGCCGCGCCTATTACGCAACGTGGAGAGGCTACGACGCAACGTGGCGCGGCTATGACGCAACACAATCCAACACAATCCACCTTAATCCAACCCAATCCAAATCCAAGCCAAGCCAATCCAATCGAATCCAATCCAATGCCCTTCGCGAGAGTGTTATAGCGCCGAAATCGCGCCACCACATGAACGCGAACCGAACGCGGCGAGAGAGGGTGTTGCGAGCGGAGAGAAGGCGAGGAGGACGCGGGGAAGAGGGCGCACCTGTGGCCGACGGTTGAATGAGTGAAGGATATAAGCGCGTGCGTAACCTTCCATTCTGTGTCGGCTCCGTGGAGCAGTCGGTAAAGTGCCGTGTACCTTGCGTTCCGCCCGCAGAGTCGTGGGATCGAAACCTGGCGCCGGAAGGTATTATTTCTTTATATAGTGTAGGGTGCGGGCTACGTAGTGATGCGGACTACGGACGCCAACGCGGGTGACATCGTGAGTTACTAAAATGCTCTGCATTTAAAAAAAGACATCCCCCTCGCGAGGGGCACGATCAAATGCACAGCATTTCCGAGGGGGTGCGCCGGCAAGTCGTATCTCTTGATCGCGGGACCCGTGTCGCCATCTTTTGGAAGCGCGGGACAACTTGTGGCGCTTTCGAAACAAACGAGAAATGAGTGAAGGATATAAGGCGCGTTCGGTGCATCGAAATCTGTGTCGGTTTCGTGGCTCGGTCGGTTGTGCGCCGGGCACCTTGCGTTCCGCCCGCGGCGTCATGGGTTCGAAACCGGGCGCCGGAAACTGTTATTTCTTCCTGGCTGCGGACGCGGACTACGACAAGGCGCGCATGCGGACTACGACAGCGCACGCCAACGCCGCGTGACATTGTGAGTTACTAAAATGCTATGCATTTAAAAGACATCCCCCTCGCGAGGGGCACGATCAAATGCACAGCATTTCCGAGGGGGTGCGCCGGCAAGTCGTATCTCTTGATCGCGGGACCCGTGTCGCCATCTTTTGGAAGCGCGGGACAACTTGTGGCGCTTTCGAAACAAACGAGAAATGAGTGAAGGATATAAGGCGCGTTCGGTGCATCGAAATCTGTGTCGGTTTCGTGGCTCGGTCGGTTGTGCGCCGGGCACCTTGCGTTCCGCCCGCGGCGTCATGGGTTCGAAACCGGGCGCCGGAAACTGTTATTTCTTCCTGGCTGCGGACGCGGACTACGACAAGGCGCGCATGCGGACTACGACAGCGCACGCCAACGCCGCGTGACATTGTGAGTTACTAAAATGCTATGCATTTAAAAAGACACCGGCGTGCGTCATCTGTTCCGCCCGAATCCGATTCTAAACTGTGGCGACAACAGAGATGTTATTAATCGCACTCACAGTGGACTCGACGCAATACTTTACTCCATTCGATTCTGGCGTGATTGCCTGCAACGCCTGCACCGTTGCACGGTGCGTTGCACCAAAGCGCTCGATTCGCCGCTGCAAGAATGGTGCCGTGCACCGCGTCGCTCGATTGCTCATGGTGCTGCAGCGGTGCCGCCGCGGTGCAGAGAACCGCTGCACCAGCTACGGAGGAAATGCAGCGATTTGGTGCAGTGAGCGTTGGGGCGTTGGGGGTTGGCAGGCGGCTACCTGCAGTTGCGGCGACCACGTGAAAATGTCCGCCGAGCTCGAAGATGCGTGGGACAAGCTTAGCGTTGCCGCTGATGCCTACGACGCAACCCAGATGGCCGTAAACATACAGTTGTAGAGGACGACAGGCGAGGATGATTAGCAGACGACTAAGCCTGCACCTCGCTCGATTGTAAACACGCAGGGGCGCTAGTGGCGGTGCAACCGTGACGGCACCGCGGAACCACGCTGCTGCACTGCACCGGCCCCACCGAACTTCCTCTGGAACGTTGCCGTGCACACCTTCTGAATCGAATGGAGCTTTTGTGTTCGGCGAAAAGTTCGTAACGTGAAACACAGTCATGTGTTTCACAATCATGCTTAGCACGGACAACTGCCGCCATCCCGGGGAGCTCGACGCAACGAGTGACGGTGCACTGCACTCGGTCCCAACTCAAGAACGACAGCACCTCATGTAGTGTATCACTCCGCCAAAGCGCCGGACCTGACGTCAGTGCGCGCGCGTTTTGAAATGGGTTTGCTATGAATGCGTGATATCGTCTGCCTTGTCTCACGCAGTTTTTTGTTCGTCACTGGAGTCGTTTATAAGCATATTAAGTCCAAAAAATCACTGGAACGGCTTACGCCATGTTCAAAATATTCTCAGTAACGCCCTACGTGCGCCGCGCGGAGAAACATTCGGCTACGGTGATAAGGCACAGCGGCAACTCCCGGTGCCGTTCTTAAGTTGTCACCGAGTATAGCTTACACGGTTGCATGGAGGAGAAGAGGCTGCCTGATCTGCGGGCCGTGCGCACAACGTCGCCTAGCAACAGACGCTTGGCCACAGATATGGCGGCGCACACTTGGTTGCCTGCATGCATTGCACGCCATTAAATACCGAGGATAGCAAAAACCAAAAAAAGTTAATTAAGCCACGTAAAAATTAATGGTCTGCAAGTCCGGGAGAAACAGAATAGCTCGTATGGTCATGAAAAAAACAACTCAGTGTAGTTTCTGAAATGCTAAAAACGGTCGTTTGAACTTACGCCATGTGGGACTCACCAGTCCAACTAGTGTGCGAAATGCACTGCTATTTCGCGAGATGTCGGGAGGGGGGAGAGGAGGAGGGAGACGCTTAACAATCGTTGGGTACCAATGCGGAGCGATCAAGGAATGAACGTTTTAGTATAATCACAACACACAAGCTACGCATCCACCTTACTCAAGTTTTTAGACTTCAACGAAGAGCTGTTCACTCGGCGGACACATTTTTTGAGGCATACAAGTTCACAACTGATGAAAGGTGCCGTAAGAAAAGTGGGATATCTTATAAGGCCCTCTGATTTCCGTGTGTGCTAGATTCTGCAGGCTCCCTGCGTCATATGACTATGCTTCGAAAAAATTTAGCCGCGTACGCGCATTACTAACGAAGCCCTTCTCCGGGATGCTCGCGGAGGATATATGTACATTATATGAATGTTTGCGGGCGCTCAGCTCACGAAAAGCCACAAAAGCATTAATTCTTTTGTCGTGCGCTGAAGCTGGGTATAGTTTGTAATTTTCCGTCGTACTTATTTCGTAGAATGTTCGTGAAATTTATGTACAGAGTAGTCATCAATATCAGATATGTTATTGGCGTGCTGTCAGGTATGAGTACGCCGTTAGGTTATATCCGCGCACAAAACTGGTTTAAGTCGTAGTGTATAGCCATAGCATGACCATTTGAGGAAACTGCGCTTATGGAGACACTGTTAGTAAATTTCCTGGCAATGGAATCACAATCATCTCCATATGCATATCCCAGTATCGCGAGGCCGACCTGTAATGCACACCTCGCGCTTGTACAGACCGAATGTACCAGACTAAGATCGTCTCAGACACATTTACACTCTCGTAAATGTGCCACATTTGCGAACAGAGTGACTGCTCGACATAAATATGTATTTCCAGCGCCTTCAAGCGGTAAATCTGAATCGTGAACGGTCCCCGAAAGCAGCGGTGACAATGGGGAGCGTGCCGGAGACTCCCACGGCTGCTTTCGAAACGGGCTGCTAGGGGGATTTCAGTGGCGCCCCTACAGGCGGCGCTCGAGGCGTATATGAAACAGGCGGAAATTCCTAACGTTTAGACTTTCAATGCAAACTAATTATGACAAGTAAATGGAACTCAGCGTAATCATAAAGCCGTTTTTAGTAGCCAATTTGTGTACGATTTTTACACGATTTCTGCATTAAATTTAGTGGAAGAGCAATCGCGAGAATATAGAGAAATTTTTTCCTTTGGATGCGACGCCTAAAAAGGCTGACATCGACCACCTCCGGAAGGTAGCTATTGGCCCGGAGTAAATACCGTGGCGCCACCTAGGAGTGACGTGACTTGTAAGACGCCCGGATTATGTTGTCTTCTGCTAGAACACATTTCCTATGCTTATGCGAGCGCTCATGTGTTGTTATGGCCACCACATAACCCTCCTCGCGGTTTCGATGCTAATTACTGAAACAAGTAGTCTAAAGACCGAATAATCCGGCAGAGCAATCAGCGACTCGCTTGTTCCCGGCAACACCGCCGCGGCTAGGTAGTTGCTACCATCGCCACCGTCAGCCTGTACACAGCCAGCTAACGCCAAGGACGATGCAACTGGTACCGAGAAAAGGGCGCTGTTAATTCATTATGAAATACTCTCGACTTGACCTGAACGAGACCGTTTGTGCAAAGAAAATAGACCTTGCAAGAGCGACGGAGACATGCCGCTCAGTTGTGATATCACAACGCGTACTGCGCGCATTGCCTGGTAAATGAATGAGTACTTGAGAACGGTAAGCGGATTGCTTCGCCGCACACGCTTAGAAGTGCCGGTACGATCTGCATCTCTCTCCTGCATTTCGCCTGCAATGTTTTTTTTAATTTAAATTTATGCCCTGATTTATTAATGATCACTAGTACTCTGTACTGCTATGTTTAGTTTTCTCAGTGTATGAATGTTATTGACGCAAGTTTTCAACGCCTTTGAGCGGGGTTTAGACGTGCCTATGTTTTTTTTTTAATTAAGGCCTCACCATAGAAATTTATTATTGCTACACGGCTTTTGGTTGTTTACAATGATCCTCCGCCTTACTCTAGCATCAATTTCGAGAACTCACGACTGCTCACGAAAGGCACGGCTGTGAACGTAACGAAACACGTCATGTGGTAATGGGGATTTTAGAATACGGGAACAAAGTGTTGGGAGCCCCCAATAAGTTTGGGGAACCCAAAACAACACGCTTGCGCGCGACACGTTTTCGAAGGGGGTCTTCAACAGCTTGCTCGCCGCCGGTTTCGGATGCGCGGAGTTCGATGTCGGGAACTTTAGGCTTAGCGTCGCGGCAGATATTGCATCGCCGCTATTGTTGCAGTCGCGAATGACAGTCCCTGACACCTCTTTTCACCATACTATCACCCCCTTTCTGGTATGTGAAGTTTGTATCCGTGGTGACTGCGATTTAAGCGATCGATGATCAAAATACCTGCCACGCAGTATACCACATAGCGTGGGCTCTCCCTAACACCCCAGATCTGCCTCCACCCCAACCCTCCCCGTGCACAGAAGTCCGGCAACAGCAAAGAGTCCTGAACTGAGGACAGCCCTTACGGGTCCGGAGTGACCACAATCGCTGCAGATAGGAGAAGTGAAGTATCTCCTCCTTCTCTTCGTCCTCCGCTATCTTATGCAGCCTAAGTGGAATCAATTCAAGCTATATAACCTCAATTATCCGGCCACCCCGCAACAAAATAATTATGTGGGGGCGAAGTGGGCGGGGGGTGGGAGGAGGGAGGGGGCTCTTGCCTTTCTCATCAGCGTACAGAGCGTATACACGGGTTTTTCACCGTGCATCGCATTATCTTCCAGCTTACTCATATTAGATTTATATAATAAAAAAATCTGTATAAGTGTTTACTGCAAGATTCTTTCCATGCCCTCATTTTCCTATCACGCGTTTTGTAAAATTGTTGCAAGGGGGAATTGCCTATAGCCACTGGCATTAAGGGGCGTATGCTTGTCGACCTCCAAATGCACAGCCCCTTTCATTAGACCGCTGCTGAGGTTTAGTGTAGGGGCATTTAAAAGTTCCCTATCGAAGAAGTGACCTCATCACGACGTCAGGCGTTTGCGCTGAATGGCAGGTGTTAGGAAGTCGAGAATATTAAAAAAAACACGGGAAAATTGAAGCATTTCCATAAACTTAAATGGGCGCGATATTCTTCACTGTGCATCAAAAAAAAAATTAAAAGAAATCGTCTCATGGCATCCCACCATTGTCATGACGCTCTTTGCCCTCGTCGGCCTTGCGCCATAAAACCCTAAATCCTCATCATCAAATGGTGTAAGCTGCTTAACCGACTCCCCAAAACAACACGTAACGTTTGTGGCTTTGTACACTTCATCCGTCCCCAGTAACGCCGATCTCGGGCAAACATGGCGTAAATACAAAAACAAACACAATTGTAAAGCTTTCACTTTGCGCAGTCTGGTATCGCCAGCGGGGAGAAATTTGTCCCGTCCTGTGTAACCGCATTGCTCATCGCTTTGTATCTGCTACCCGATTGGGATAGAAAAAATTGCTCGCCACTCCACCTTGCGAACGTGTATGCTCAGCAAAGCTGTTGTAAACCACTACAAATGGTGATGATGAGGCTACGAAACGTTCCTTGTCGTGTCTGCAGGCTTGCCGCTTGAGTTCGGCTTGTGTCACTGGCTAAGGGTACAGAGTGTCGGCCCTCATTTCTCCTATATTGTTCCTCGCCGCCGCCATGATCATTGTTCTGTTCGCATCACATGACATTTTACTCTGTGACAGTTCATGGGCGCCGCTATTTTGGTAGTCGGTCAACTCTTCTAGGTTTATTAAATTGTCCTCCCTGCTCTGCGGCTGCGCGCGACTGACGCCGCTCCGAATGCGAATCAAAGATAACGCGTGCAACAGCATTTTAGCGGAAGTGTGTCCTGCCTAGCCGGAAGGATGCGCTCAAAGTCTTGGGCAAGAACTGCCCTATCTAGTCCTACCTAGCCTTCAAGAATAATCTGCAAACATAGTCTTTACCAGGAACACTTGGGAGCTCCTATTGTTCACAGGCGCCTTATCGTCCATAACGCGGTTTCGAACACTGCTTGCTTTGTGGTTCCCTTAAAGGGACCCTGCAACAATTTCGATAAACTCTTTCACTCTTCACTTCGCGTCTGGAAGCACTGCGAAAGGTATAGTTATCGCCAGCACGGAGCGGCATGGCGTGATTTGTTCGTAACACCAGATACGCCTTTCGTTTCTGGTTTGTTTTTGTGGCTTTTTTTCAGTTGCTATCGAAAAGCGCTCTTTGCTGCAACTAAAGGGAAACCAGCCAACAGCCGCTACTTGGCCTTAGTGACGTACTTCGAACGGTCGAAGAACGTCAAGACCGGGAAAGAGAGAAAAATCTTTTGAGCGAGTTTCTAAATTATCGGATGTGCATATAGAGGAGCAATTTTTGGCTGAAGTACTTTACGCCTGCCTAATCTAAGTACTGGATGTTTTGAGTGTTAACGTTCTGCAAGCATTTAGGATGTCAAAAAAGTTAAAGTGTTCAGCGTTCCTTTAAGTGGATTATGGCTATATGGTGTTCGTCTGATTAGCCTAACGCGGCCACTAGGCTTATTAGGCCTCGGTGCCTCCACGTTCTTGCCCACGGAGATCGTTCTTGCCTACGGCGAAGAAACCATTGAAGGTTGGCGTATACATCTTATGTTGCTGCAACCAAAACCACAGCACCCGGGCATTTTGTTATTAAAAACAAGCATCCATGAACTCTTGAATAAAGTAACACTGCAAATATTACTGATTTATTTATTTTCTGCCTTGTATTGGCGTAATGCCTTCTTCTTGTTCAACAGTGTTGCCAAGTATGGATCTTGACACCGGACTTCGACGTTTAGATTTGGCTGTGACCATTGCGCAGATTTTGTTTCACTTTTGCTGGTGGCTGAATCGAGTCGCAGACACAGACAGACAGACAGACAGACCGATAGACAAACAGACAGGCAGACAGACAGATCAATATTTCTGGGTTTAAGTAGCCCAAGAAAGACTATGTGGCTTAGCTCCGCTAACCTTAGATATGCAAAGCAAAAGCATGGCTTTGTCTGGTTGAGTCCTGGTTTAACTTGGTTAACCTTTGAGTTAGCTGTATTGCCGACCACGTCTCAAAGCCGTTCGGTTCCGTGCAACGCTCCCAAGAGGAGGCCGGGCGAACGCAGCGTTGATTCGTGGCGAAGGCACCATTCATCTTCGCCGAGCGCCAGACGAGTTACATTTAACGGAACAGCGCCGTGCCGCATGCATGGGAGGCTGCGGCCCGTTTGGCTGCATCGGCCGTAGCGGCGGTGGTGGCCGCTGTCGTCGCCCGCAGGTGCCAACAGAGGGCCTGGCGAATTACGCGATGGGCTTCGAGGGGTGTGTCGCCGGCGGTGTGTCCCATCAAAAGGTAATTTGAGCATCCTCCATGAAATCGCTGCACAAACGTAGTAAAGCTTTGCTTTAAAAACACGCACGACAGCGATGATACCATCCAATAGCCACACGATCCCATGCTGCCGTTTACATGGAGAACCCAGCAGTTGGACGGAACGTGTTTGCCACCGATAACGGGGCTTAACAACCTAATGAATGGAGTAGATTCGCTCAGCGCGGAGATAAAAGGTGCTACTTTTCAAGTTTCGGTGATTTTTTGAAAAAGCCTGTAAAGAGACACTAGATTAAGTTATCATTACTTTCGGATAATTAATTCGTTATTCTATATTTCACATTTCTATTTCGTGCATTTATTTGCGGTCCAGCAATGGCAGCATCCGTGGAAACGACGCAGCGCGAAGATAACCTCTAACACTTTGCATATTAGGAACATTTCTCTCTGTGCACAATGAAGTTGACATCGGCTTCGTATCGCGAAGGACCTTGGTTCGATCCTGACGAGGGGAAGCGGCTTTCTTTTACGAAGCCTCTTTCTACGTGCGTGACGCCTCACGAGCTGCGACAAGCCGCGCCCCTAAAGGGTTCCGCACCTAAAATGTGAAAGACCAGGGTGTTCCAGGCTTGTCGTATTTCTTTTTGGTTTAACTGGTGCTTTTCAAAACGAAAGGTTTAGATCGGTTTAGAGCGCGCACGTTGTGAGGTTATAGAAAATGGCACAGCTTGCACTGGTGGTGCAAAGCTGGAGTAACAGCAGAGCTGGCAGCCCCTATCCCTGGGTCGGAGACCCGGCTGTTGCACCTCACATGGACTTCCAGACTTGCCACGGGAAGTCCTCCGTGACTGGGAGGCCCGGGTCGTTTGGTCAGCAGACTTTCACATCTCTCCGAAGGGGGGTTGCGTCAGCACGCGCTACAACCCGCGACAACCAGCTTCGCCAACTTGGCGCCTGTGCTCCCCACTTGAGGTGCGAAGGCACGTGAACTGGCGAGGAGAAAAGCATACGAGACAGTTTTCTTGAAGGTTGAGCTGGCCGACGATCGGCACGCCTCTAAAGGCACAAGCTGACGCGCACTCGCTTAGCGTTTTTAACTCTTTATGAAGCTTTTTACCTCCACCGCCCAAGGGTTCTGTCGCGACCGTTAGGGTCAACAGAAGACTCCCACAAACAAAGAAAAGTCTCTGACAGCGCCAGGAATCGAACCCGGAACGAATAGAGAAACGGAGCGAAAGCCCGTTGTCTTACGGATTGCGTCGCGAGCCAACGCGGAGAAGGGGCAGACACACGGTGCACTCACCGAGCACAACTTCGGGGCTATCTTTTGCGTTCTGAGCGAATGCAACGTGATAGCATCACGCGACCTCTCGCGCCGCTGTGCGCTCCACCCACGGCACTTGTAGTGGGGGTGGTGGTGGCAGAGATGGAAGAAAAATGAGATCTTCTAACACCGGGTTTGAGTTTCCTTTAATTTATAAAAAAAGCTTCTACACACGTGCTTCACCCCTAAAACTCAACCGACCCCCGTTCATGAATCATGCGTTGATTAAACTTTAGAAGAGAATGTCTCTTTGAAGTAATAAAGGGTGTTGTAACAAGTGCATTTCACTTGCCTATGGTTTACGCATTGCAGAGCCACGTGTGTGAATTAAATTGAACTCGCATGGGTAATTGTTGTGCGTGTCGTGTACAGCTTTGCTTTCCAGCCACCTTCACAGGGTGCATTGGCGCACATTTTTTTAAGTTAGTGTCTTTTGGGCTACTTGAAAGCGGAATTTTAGTCTGCCTTTGTGAACAGAGAATTTAATACAAGACCACATATCAGCACGCAGTGGCTAGTGGTAACAGCAATTGCCTAAAAGCACAACAAACCCAATTAGTTTCCCAGTGCTCCGGGCAGTGAACACTTAGCAAATGTCTGTGGTGGTGAAACAAGCTACTGCAAAATCACTCCACAGGAAGTTTAGAGGTGTTCACAGAAAGAGTTCAGAAACAAGCTGAAACTCAATACGGTAGAACAGTTATGCTCAAAACATTGTTCCAGATCACCATGAAGCGCGTGAACCAGCGTAATAGAAAGGCTGCATCGCTTATAGCTTCCAACACTCAAGTGACTCAGAGGGATCGACCGTACACGCCACAGCAGTGGAAACATCTTTCGTTGCGGTCGGGCGCGAAGACACACGGTACCACGATTTCGCAAAAATACAAAAGCACGAGCACATATCAGGAAGTTCAACACGTCATTTGAACGTGTGCTCATTGTAGAACCTGCTTAATAACGAACGAAAACTTGCTTGACACACTCGAAAACGTTACATCTACAAGACAGTGAAACATAGCATGGTCCAATGTTTCAGTGTGCCCGCACAGCAGGCACCGTCATTCAGCTGCACGGCCAAACTTAAAGCAGATGCTGAACAACAGGTTTGTATACCCACAACCAAATAGAAATGCCTAAGCCAGTGGCAATTTTCATACTTATCAACTTCTCAACATTGTTGACCCAAACCAAAATATTACACATATCTGAGGCAATACATCAATACGTGATATTCGCAGTGTCCCTTTATTAAAAATACGCGATGGTTAATTAATAAAAAAATCATTCAGGAAAATACAAAAACCGGCCGCTGTTTCCCTAGTTGCATTTCGAGAAATAAAACGGCAACAGTAACGAAGGGTTCCAGTAGGTAGTTTTCACGTTCCGCTTGGAGCGCACGTACAGTAGGGTGCCTCGATTCACCCGCGCCTCTGCCGTACGGCAGCGCTCGCATCGAGGCACCCGGCGCGGAGCTGTGGAACGCTGTAAATTCAAATGGACTTTAACAAACCGCTAGCGTGTTTTACTTGGGAGGATCGACATACGTTACGGATTGTTTTGCATGGCGGAAAAACCATGAAGCCCCCTTACAGACATCTGGGCACTGGACAACCGCCGCCTTTTGCGCACTGCTTGTCACGAATGGGGTTGGGTTTTCTAAATTCCTGAATACCAATTCGGTTGTGTTTTCACAGGTATTCCAAGAACCGAATGGAGGAACTGGTTCTGGTACATAGCGATTGTAAAAGTTCCGCCAGCTTTCTCGCAATTCTCAAACTTACGAAACTATTCAGTTTAAGTCTGTGTAAATGGGAATCACTGAGCTCACATGCCGGATTGTTTCATTGTCTGCACCTGTGTCGCGCGGTGGTGTAGCCCCTCCCTAACACATCAGGATGGCTAGGTTGCCCTGCCTCACCCTTCGAAGCACACTCTTCTGCGTTTTCTTTCTTCCGACACACGGCCGGGCTACAGCGGCGGCGCCCGCCGCTCGAGCCAGGCAGTGGCCGACGCTGCTGCATTCGGAGCGGCGCCTCCGCGAATCCCATGTAACAGCTAGAAGAATCTCTGGTTTCACTCTTTCTACAGCCACGTGTGTGAATTCAAGTGACATCGCATAGGGAATTGTTGTGGGGGTCGTTTACAGCTTTGCTTTCCAACCACCTTCACAGCGTAGATTGGAGCCATTTTTTTTTAAAAACTCTAGCATGCGCATTATGCATGAGCATTTTGCTGAAAGAAACGACCAGGCTAGAAGCCACCAACGTATTATGGTCGATTTGAAATGTCGAATTCCGGTTTCCACCCCGACTGCATCGAATAATCCTGCTTCCCACAGTGGTTAGAACATTCAGGAAGTCTAAGATGTCTTCATTTGCTAACACACACCGCATTTGTTGTAATCGGTTGCTAGTGGTGCCCAAAAGAAATACAAACGTAACGTTCGGGTGCTGTTTGCGACAGCGCCTGTCGACGGTTACCTACATCATGGCAGATGAGGATAGCTCTTTCAGCGGAGCGTTATTCACTTGGACGGTCCTATTGGCGGTGAGCGCGACCACTGGCGGCGCTGCCAGACGAGCCTCCGTGACGTCGGCTTAGGGATTTTCGCATTTGTCGTGTGCTTTACTCGGGCTCACTCTCCCTGCTGTTTCATTGCGCTCGGTTGACGTATAATGATTGTCCGCAAATATTTGGCATGTACGGAACTTTTTATCACAATAATGGACATAAAATCGAATACACTAGCTCAAGCCGTGAGTTAAAGCACAGTTTTGGATACTGCTACGGAAGAAACACTGCCTGTGTCGCTCCATTCCTTCCGAAGTCAGCCCTGTGCGGAGCGCATAGTCTGAGCTAGGGGTCATCCTCTGTATTATGCAATCTTTATAACAAAGATAATATCCAGCTGCTAATAACCGACAACAGTGAAAGTGCAAGACCAAAGCAAACACAAGGCCTTCAGGGCTGCCGGCTTTGGCAGAAGGCATTAGATTCCCGGTAATCGTATGCAAGGTAAGAGTTTTTGCAACCTTGCCGAACGCTCGAAAGCACTCTGTCACATCACTTTACGTTGTCATAGCATGAAAGTATGCCGACGTGCACCGTGGGCCGCAATAATGATAGGTTGAGTTCCAAACAACCCACTGTGTGTATACGGACCTGCTGGTTTTATACTAGGCTGTTAGCCAGTGTGGAGGTTTATTGAGCAAAACGAGTCACGTCTACGGTAAAGATAGAGGAACACTATGTATGTTCAGACCTGGAGGGATATTTGGGTACATTTCCTGCAGCGATATCTTGCCAATGCTCAAATATGGGGGATAGGTAAACTGCCCTCAAAAAGAGGAGGGGGCGCATAAGGAGGAGAAAACCTTTTTTAACACTTAAATCGAGCTGATTAGTGGGCCGGAGCCTCAGAACAGGAAAAGAATAAGAGTAATTCTTTTCAATTGATAAAACGACGTGTCGAGTGGACCAGGATGTGTTCTTTACGCCTTGAAGGGTTGGAAAACAATAAAGAGCTGCTTGGAAATACTCAGTTGTTTCGATTCTTGTAATATATGCACGTATACTATTTATTGCGTTCGTTAGCCAGTATGTCAAGCCTTCAACACCGTAATCATGTCATTTTTTTTCGGGTTGAGAGACAGCTCGTTATGATAACGATGGTTACGGTAGAAATTCAGAGCACAAAAGCCGCCTTTAAGTACTGTGGACAACGTTGTCTGAGGGCGAGATCGCGGTGGCGTAGCACAGACCTCATTGTATTTACATGTGAATAAACACCGCACGCTACTGATATGCGCCTTCTTGTACGAAGCCATAACGAAAGCCAATTTGTGAAGAAGGGAATGTATGCCATACAGTCTGAAGAAAATATCCACAACATCTTTGTGAGCCACCCAAACATGCCCAAACGTACTAATAAGACGTTTGTGAAGGTGCAGAAAAATTAATGCGCTGGGCACAGAAAAGAAAACACTCATCCGATACAAGTCAACAACAACGACAGAAATAGAAGACAGTCGCGTTATTTCCTGCTGTGCGCTGCGCGTGTACGTAGCACTGAACTGTTGGGTCGTCGTAAGTGCACCTAAAAAATACTGTAGTTAAGCCAACACATTTTAAACACTTATCGAGGAGGCCAGACCGCTGAACCTACCGAATAAGATAGGGAAGACGAGTTGGACACGACCTTCTGACCGATGCTTTGAAGAAAGCTGTTCTTTGGCTTTTCGTGTGTTTCAAACTTGTGGGGATACAGCTTGAAATTATTCAGATGTCAGAAGCAGACATAGCTGAATTAATGGGAACACGTTATCGAATACATTAAAGCATCAAAGTGAGTGATTTCTAGCACAGGTACTGCTGCCGCTCACAAGCGGACTGTATCAAACGACTGCGGTGCGAGTCCTTAAGCCGTCGTCAGAGCCAGAGGGCGCCACTGAAACATCTCACCGCCAATAGTCCCGGTTGTGCACGACAGGCACAAGGACATGTGTAAAAAAAATTGCCGCTTGTCTGCTCATATCGTTGCCTATGTCTCGAAAGACTACACTCTTCTGAAGCCTTACCACGTAGAGGCCTTTGTTTCTTTGCCCCGGCCGCCTCTCATGCTCTCCCCTTCAGTTTTGAGCCACCTAATAAAAAAGAAAAAAAAAAAGAACGCACTGAGGGGGAATTCTCAGGTTAATTCAATTTTACCGTGTTCCACTGCTCACGCCATGTGCTCAAACTCTGTTACTGTGGAACGAGAACATTGCCCCAACGTCAAAATCTCTCGTGAGCCCATTTTGTATGTTTGGGTAGATATGTTGTTTTCAACGCGTATTTTCATTTTCTGTCAAATATCGAGCAACACTTATTTTAATAAAGGATACCGTTTGTACTTTGATGTTTTGCCTCAAATGTGTCATGTCTTTTTTTCGCTCAGTAATCTATACAAGCATGTGGTGTATTTCCAAATCTAGTGGCCCAGAAAGGTTTTCGCTGTGTACGCTTTTTTCAGAATTCTTTAATCTTTCGTTCGGATGGTGAGCATAGCCCTTAAAAACTGAACTGCCTCCCACACAGCGTTGCATCCTTGTAGGTGCAGACGAAAGGTGAATAATGTATCGTCCACACCAAGGTGTGAGATTAGACTCTAATTCGGGGACTTTAGGCCCTTTCATAGCTGCAGTAGTTACTACTACCAGAGTCTTTCAATGTTTTACTGGTCACGAAACTTCGGCGCTCGTTTCATATAGGGACCGCGCGCGCCGCTGCAGGCGCCACCGCCGCACGAAGGTCATCCACCGCCGCGCGTGCGGCGTTTTGGCCAGCTCTTGGCGTGCAGACGCTTGCTGCGTTTGGTGTCTGCGCGCTGATTAAGCGTGTTTTTTTTTTCGTAGTAGTTAGTGCTGAATAGTCCAGTCATTGTGTATATCACCTTCCTTCAATGGAGTTTTATTTTTCTAAGTAAATTACCGTTGATTTCGGCCGCGAACGGCAACGGCTTCTGTGTGCTCTGGCACAAGCGCTGCGCCGTCGTGTTTACGGATTTTTAAATCTATATTGCTTCTTTTCTTAAAGAAAAAGTTGTAAATACCACACATACGGTAGCTGTGTATAGTCACGGAATGCTGCGGGCCTATCGATAATACAATAAAAAAACTGAAAGAAACCAAGTACGCGTCGTTGAGACTACGCTTAATGAATCCGTTGATTGATCTGGAATGCACAGAACGCTAAAAGAGATATACCAATAGTACTGCCGTTTCGATGAGTTGTTACATACTTGAGAACATCTAAAAACGCTGGAGAAACACGAAGGATCAAAACACGAAGAGATATATGTTGCACCATGTGTCTTTCTGCATCCACGCTTTGCAATACTTGAAAAAACAGGAAGCGAAAAAAGAACAATAAAACTGATTTTATCACACGCAACAAAAGATTTCAATGTTACGAAGGGAGACAAAAGAGCGTGGTCCAGCGTACAAAAATTTATTTTTTCGCGCTGCGATGTGCAGCACACGGGGAAAACAGAATATTTCCACGTAGCCAAGAACGAAGCAAAGCTTTTCTGAACGCAGCGAGCTAGCGATCTACTGCACTACAAAAGACTAGAATGAAACACAAACGTCGAAGAAGCAGTCCGCAGTGTGAGCCCTCATTCCCACAGCCGTTTTTTACCCCGTCACGTCACCGTCCCGTCACCGTCTTCCGTCATGGGCGCCGTTTTTCGACCGATTTCTCGCCGAAAACGGTGCGACGGTGGCGAGAGGCCGAGCTCTACATTTCCGTCACGTCAACGTGACGGGACCATGCCCCGCGCTAAACCAGCTAATCAGAAAACAAATTTTTACGACTAAATTTCGCGAGAAGTGAGCCCAAACCATTTTCTTTACTTTTTAGATTAAAAACGCTCAAGTCTATAGGCTAAACTGATCATTAGGCAGACGACCCTGTAATCTGACGGAAAGCTCCCGTGTGGATCCAGTCTGAACACTTCTCCGTTCCGACAATGTCGCTTTTTGTTGACGTGACGGTGCCGTGACGGAGAAGGTGACGGCTGTGTGAATGAGGGCTGACGTGCACAGATGAACGTCGATAAAGTGAGTTGCGCGGCGTTTGCTATGCATGCATTACGCTGGGAACGTTATTAATTTCAGATCCATGGAAATGGGATCGAGAAAATTGTCGAAGAAACAAAAAATCAAGTTAGCGACAAGGTGGCACCCTTTCCATATCAAACAATATTGCCTGGCGGGACGTACGACAAACAGAGCAAATGGGCGCTCCGGTTGAAACGCCAGATAAGAAACCGGAATCGGACACGCGCGGTTACAAAACAAACAAGACGAACCCTAAGGGATGATTCGCGGAAATATGAAAAGTAAAAGCACAAGGACGTCCCAAAGGTTTTTTACGCGTGAGCCTGAGCGCAAGGTAATACAAGTTTGCAAACAGCTAATGGAGCACCGCTACAACCTGACTGATATGACAAAATCCGGCTTTAAGTTACCCTTGTACAAGTCTAGGTCCACGATGCTCTCAAAATGGTACAGTCAAACCTCGATATATCGAACACGGGTATATCGAATTATTGCCTATATCGAACACTTTCTATATCACGCGGGAAATCACATGCATTTTTAATTTTTTATTTCGAACTGGGACGGACATGAAATGGGTATATCGAACTCCGCCACCACAGACTGGCCAGGCCGCTCGCGCTCTGTTGACAGGCGGCGGGCTATCCCGCAGTACCCTCGAGGGTAGCGGTGGCGCGATGGGCGTTCCCGACTGCTGCGCATCGGTTGCACCGAAGCTGAATTAGACGGTGCAAAAGAAGAATGCGAGCTTGAAGAAACCTGGGCCAGCTGGAGCGCTTTGTTGGGGCTGAGCCACGAAGCATGTGCATTGATGACTTAGTTGGCGGTGACGACAGCACCGGTACGACGGCGGAGTTCACGGGTGTGGAGATCCTAGCGGAGGTTACTACTGAGCGCACAAACGAAGGCGCTGCCGAGGTTGTACCCGCAAGCGCCGATAGTGCCCCGCTCCCGACTTCGACCGAGGCTTCAGCGGTTGTGGCCCTACCGCACCGCTACTGCAGCGCTATAAAAGGCACCGGCATGTCGCTTGTGGAACGTTTGGACTACGTTGAGGAAGTCGTGTATGACACGCCAGGCTACCCTGCTGCAGTACTTTAAGCCAAAAATATAAATACTTCGAAGCACCAAGTCAGTATTTACTGCACAATTCGTTCATTTATTGATTTGTACCAGTTTATGACGCGTTTTCTACGTGATTATATATATCGAATTCTGGTTATATCGAACTATTTCGCGGGCACCGTGCTGTTCGATATATCGAGGTTTCACTGTACATTGCTTTTTCCATTCTCACATACAGTGCATTTCCACACACTGTCGCACACTTATAATCGAAGCTGAAATCTCCCTTTGCTTGCCTTGGATTGGCGCGCCTCCAATTCTCACGTAGGTGCCCGTCGCTCGGTCAACAGAACAAGGAAACATTTTCTGTGGTATCGTTGTACAAGGAACGACATCCCGGGACGCAACACATGTTCGGCATCGTCGTTGCACTACTTAAGTCGCATCACAAGAGTGCGATATGCACGTTACATTTTTTTCCCGCACAAAACAAACACAACTCGCCGCGGCTCCGCCGTTCGAGCCAGCGCAACGCCGCCCGAGGAGTGACCTCAGTGAGAGGGTGGCGCCACCGCGCGGCGGCCAAACGCAGCATATGAAGCTCTCCCATTGAGTTACGGAGCAGTTTCGTGACCAGTAAAGCATTGAAGGACTCTGCTACTACTAGGGCGAGCACCGTAAATGTCGTCAACGGTGGGGTCCGCCTGCAGGTGACTCTCACCATTAGTTTTGTCCTCCGGTTACTTTCATCCAACTAATCTGCTTTATTCCAGCTCAACGCGTAAGGAAAAGATATCATTCCCATGGGTCCGAGCGACCTTGAAAGAAATGGCCATGGACAACATCATCCACTATGGAGTTCTCAACGTCTTCGCACAAGGACAGGGCTTGGCTAAGGGAATGGAAAAGGCGAAGGAACTCTTAACGGTAAGTGACGGGGTCCCTACTATCCTGCATGGGCGTGGTTTTTATTGGGGAAGCCCGTGCTACAAAGTGCATCTGCGTACATAAAAATTAACTGCACGATTCTCGAATGGACAGCGCCTTCCATTAAGATGTACAGTTGGAAATTACTCTTGTAACGTTGTTGTTTGCGATTAGGGGCTTTTATTTTTTGGGGTGCAAGACGGAACAGCCATAAAAGAGAGCAGTTTTGCGAAGCCGTAAAATTGGCGCGTCTTTGGCATATGTATGAGCGGGTGTTTTACGTCCGAGCGTCGTGCATGCCTCTACTTCAAACATTCATGCCACGTGTCTGTGAAGCGTATGAATGTAGGGCGCGTGGCATCGAAAAATCCGCATGCACCTGCTACGCCAGAAAATAAAGGAATATATATATATAAATATATATATACATATAAGGTTAGTACAGACAGAGACAAACGAGAAAGCCGTAGAAAATAGGAATAGGTTGACTGACGTTTTAGGGAGAGGACTCCCTTTCTTCAATGTATATATATATATATATATTGTAGAACACGGACGTAGGGGACGAGGGATTCCCTAAGGACACATATCAAAGTTGCAGTCCATATTGCCAGTGCTGTTTGGCGTTTTAACAGTGTTTTATAGTGCCGAATGAGGTATGATTGCCTTTTTTTTATGCAGGAATAAATAATTGAAAATTCAAGTCGAGAAAAAATGCGCCGTGTTTTTCCGGAAGCGGGAATCGAACCCACAACCTCCGCATAACGCGTGCGGTGCTCTACCATTGAGCTAGTTCCGCGGCGACTCCTCTCTCGACTATACAGCGGGGTTTTGTATTTACGACTGCTCAGAGCCCGGTTAACTAGCGCCGCCCCTCGACCACCGCGGGAAGACGTAGAACGTCTTTTTCCCAGCGGCCGCACGTAAGACGTGGTCGGAAGTCGGGGATAGCCAAAGGCATTTCAGACTGCTGAAGCCAGAACCCTCGTAATGCATTTTGTAGAACACGGACGTAGGGGACGAGGGATTCCGTAAGGACACATATCAAAGTTGCAGCCCATATTGCCAGTGCTGTTTCGCGTTTTAACAGTGTTTTATAGTGCCGAATGAGGTATGATTGCCTTTTTTTTATGCAGGAATAAATAATTGAAAATTCAAGTCGAAAAAAAATGCGCCGTTTTTTTCCGGAAGCGGGAATCGAACCCACAACCTCCGCATAACGCGTGCGGTGCTCTACCATTGAGCTAGTTCCGCGGCGACTCCTCTCTCGACTATACAGCGGGGTTTTGTATTTACGACTGCTCAGAGCCCGGTTAACTAGCGCCGCCCCTCGACCACCGCGGGAAGACGTAGAACGTCTTTTTCCCAGCGGCCGCACGTAAGACGTGGGCGGAAGTCGGGGATAGCCAAAGGCATTTCAGACTGCTGAAGCCAGAACCCTCGTAATGCATTTTGTAGAACACGGACGTAGGGGACGAGGGATTCCGTAAGGACACATATCAAAGTTGCAGTCCATATTGCCAGTGCTGTTTGGCGTTTTAACAGTGTTTTATAGTGCCGAATGAGGTATGATTGCCTTTTTTTTATGCAGGAATAAATAATTGAAACTTCAAGTCGAGGAAAAATTCGCCGTTTTTTTCCGGAAGCGGGAATCGAACCCACAACCTCCGCATAACGCGTACGGTGCTCTACCATTGAGCTAGTTCCGCGGCGACTCCTCTTTCGACTATACAGCGGGCTTTTGTATTTACGACTGCTCAGAGCCCGGTTAACTAGCGCCGCCCCTCGACCACCGCGGGAAGACGTAGAACGTCTTTTTCCCAGCGGCCGCACGTAAGACGTGGTCGGAAGTCGGGGATAGCCAAAGGAATTTCAGACTGCTGAAGCCAGAACCCTCGTAATGCATTTTGTAGAACACGGACGTAGGGGACGAGGGATTCCGTAAGGACACATATCAAAGTTGCAGTCCATATTGCCAGTGCTGTTATAAAGGGAAAATTCTTAAGAAAAAGCATTCTGCGAGCTGCAACAATGCCTGCAAAGCCCGCCCGTGCTCGCGCATTTCGACGAAAATGCCGATACGGAAATGCACACGGACGCCAGTGATACAGGCTTTGGTGTTGTCCTAGTACAAAAGCAAAGCAGGTGTGAAACAGTAATCACATACGACAGCCGTGCTCTGTCCAAGGAAGAAAAAAAAGGAAGAAGAATATCGCCCTTACGTGTATCGAACACCGTTCAAGGTTGAGACAGACCACCATACGCTGTGTTTGCCATGCGCTGTGTTGGACATTGGAAGGTCGTAACGTTCTCCGCACCGTTACAGGCGAAGGAGTGTGCTGTCTGACCCTCGGGTACTAACTCACTTTCGTAGCACAATGGGTAAGACGACTGACACTAACTCCGTCTGGTCTACCAGACACAGGCTCGGATCCTACCTATGCCTGGGGAATTTTTTGCGATTGTAAACGCTATGGCACGGACGCGGACGGACATTGTGCGGTCCTAAGGTACTCCGCACCTAAAAGTCGAGTAGGGTTCAGCCTAACCCACATGCTGGAAGGCGAAGTGGTACAAAAGCGTATTTCGCGAATGTTATACTATGACGGCATTGTTCTTTTAGCTAATAACCAGACGGATATGCAGTGTCTATCCAGCAAGGCGAGTGAAGGAATATAAATATTTGGGAATGTGGATAAACGAAGGGGATAACAGCTTAAGAACCCACCGGGAGCAATTAAGGGTAAAGGAAAGCGAAACGCAGCTATAAAGAAGCCTACAACTCTTTGGGGGTATAACAAATATCAAGTAGGAAAGGAATGTGGAAAGGAATAATGGTTCCGGGTCTCACATGTGCGAATGCTCTGCTCTGCTTAAAACGGGACCTTCTATCAGGCCTTGAATGGAAAAAGATAACAGTAGGCCGTTCGGCCTTAGGCGCGCAGGGAAAAACAACTAACAAAGCAGTACAAGGAGATATGGGCTGGGCGTCGTTTGAAGTTCGAGAAGCACACAGTAAAATATGTTGTGAGATGAGGTTGAGAGCAATGGATAAACGAAGGTGGGTAGCTGAGGTTTTTAGGTACCTATACTTGAAAAGCGCAGACACGCAGTGGTTTAGGATGATTAGAAGACTAACGATGAAATACGGAAAGAACACTGGAGAAACCAAAACAGCCAAGGTAGCCAAAAAAAGGCGAGGCAGATTGAAACGAATAAATGGAGAGAAAAAATAGAAGCTAAACTGTCGTTAAATATGCACAGGGCTGAGAAATGGAACATCATTAAGGAAAATTTCTACGATAATTCCCAGGGGAGTGCTTTGCTTTTTGAGGCTAGAGCAGGTTGCTTGCGAACTAAGAGCTTTGTGTGGAAGTACTAACAAAATTATGGGGTATGCGGGGTCTGCGGAAAAGAAACAAACTATATGGCACATATTGTTAGAATGTAAGGGTATCAATCCACATCTACATGAGGAAAATATTCGGCTTCCAGAAGGCGTAGGATTTAAGGGTAGCACAGGGGAAGTTAACTTCAAGGCTGTCGAGGCTACGAAGAGAAGATTAGAATGCTGGTGGACGAAAAGCGGAGAGGGGAATATTGCCTAGGTCAGTTACCGCCTGTAACAGAAAAAAAGGTATTTTGTGCCTAATAATCTTTATATGCCTGCCCTAAGCAGTGCTAGTATTAAACCACGAGTATATAACATACGTATATTACTCCTTTCTGGTAAGATGACATGACATCACTCTGCTACAAAGGGGGAACCAATAGCAATCATCATCGTCATAATCATCATCATCACCAAAATCACGACGCACTCCAAAAAAAGCCCCTGTGCTGTACCGTGCAACCCTTCGGATGCATTTTGTTACGGTTGTAAATGTCTAGAACCGATCGGAACAACGGAATAGGACACTACAACCGCCTGTATACCCGCGTGCATGGCGTCACCACATTATCACCAAGCTCGCCATTGGCGCCAACGAGCGACCAACTAAGCAGTATACAGCCCGATGTCGCTTCGGAACGCATACACGTGACATTTAGGCAATTTTGATGCGTCTTTAGTTATTCGCTCACATATTTTAGTCTCCATTATGTACCAAGACATGTCGTCACCGCGATGGCGTGGTGACAGGGTCGTTCTCTTTTCGCGTGATCTTTCGGCGTGGTGTGGAAGCGTAAACGATCCGTCCCTTTCCTTCCATCAGCCTTGACAGCCGTGAGCGGAGTGTCGGATTCATCAGCGAAATGATAAAAGAAAGTACCAAACGGAACCCGAAACGTAAAGTAAAAAACTGCGCAGTCTCGGACGGCCAAAAAAGGAAGGAAACACAGAAAAACGTCCAAAATTGTGGAGTTTTTACTTTACGTTGAAGATGCACCAACTCCCCACCAGCAAGTTCTTCTAAGGAACGCAGAAAGCATACGACCGCGTCCCAGAGCGACGCTGCGGCGCCGAATATTGTAGCACCAGACGACGCCCGCAAAGGGATGTTCTTGTAGAGGACACTGAGAAGAGAAGCACCATGGGCAGTCACGCACGCGCATTGCGAGGAGGTGGATGAAACAAGGGAGAATCGCGGCGCGGGCGAAAATGTCATATTTTGATTTGCAATAAGTTCACTACTACTCATCGCTTTAACAAAATACTTTAGGGAGGTGATAACTAGGAAGGTCATTGATTTTCCTTAAAAATTGAACATCCATGGGTCAGCAAAAGCTGTTTCAGGGGCTTTTTATATCTGTCAACATTGTTAAGCGGAAGGAAAGCGTTAGGCATATTGGGTAAAAAACAAATACAATACTACTAGCACCAGTGTTTCTTTAAAAACAGACATTGGCTTGATGTTTTGTTAAAGTAAATTAATATACGCATTAAAAACTGTTTGCAGCAAAAACATCACCGAACTAGAGAGGGCACCCAAGCCCCAACAGATGGTGCGCTAGCAGTGCGAACGCGAGAATTTTGAATCGAATGAGGCAAACTTCCATTGCGTTTTTTGTGGGAGCGGCGGGGCAGGAGGGGAAAAGCGCTACAGATGGGCCGTTAAGACAAGAAAGAGTTGCCTGACAATGGCAGAATACTCATCCTTCAGTGAACTGTGTAGCCAAGCAAGCAGATACGCGCCAAATTGTAACATAAAAGTGTTTCATTCCGGGCAAAACAAGCACGTGAGTGACTTCATATCCGTCACGGAAGTGAGGCCAGTACAACGAAACAAGCAGCCTGTAAAGGGTGCACCCCTGCACACAGGGTCGTCTTTAGAGGAAGCTACGTTTTGGACTAAACATTACGTTATATTTAGCATTGTTCGTTTTCGGGTTTTATATTTTATCACGAAACTGTTTTAGCCGGGATACACTAAGATTTCACTGACATCATATTCGTCACGAAAATGATGCCAGTACACCTTTGCCGAAGCGACCCGCCAGCAGGACGTCGCTCGCCAAGCACACCCGCAAAACAGCCGCCAACCAGTAAAATAATGCTCAGCTGCAGATTTCACTGCACATTTCACTTTCGCGCTTTACCAATTACTACGACAGAGGAATCAACCACATTTTTTTCTTGAGCGTATCGCTCAGCCCTTCAGACACCACGTAGACAAAATTTGACACATATAGAAATTGAATGATGCTTTTCGTGGGCTGTTTCTGCCGTTTTGACAATCTGGAATGCCTTGCAGGAACTGAAAAAACACCAAGAGAATCACAAGGGCCGGCAAACAGCCTTGGGCCTTGGTTTGTACCCGGAGGGGGATGCGAGGTGGTTGTCGACGTACAGCAAAATGTTCACAGAAGCTGTCGAGTAAGTCTGGTTCTTCATTTGCTGCGTAATATTTGCTTGTACAAGGCTGTGCCCTCAGAGGAGGAGATTCTTACGTGTGGGAGCTGCTGGGCCTATTATATTGGCCCAAATACAAACAAACACGAAGAAAAACTGGCAATGAGGTTGTAGCTGCACAGAAGGAGAAGTGCCAGACCCGTCTTCAATGCACGCAAGGACACTCGAGTAACTTTTTGCCTGCTTTTCGGATAATTCTTTATCGTGTTGTTTGGTTAAGTTTCTTCTACCACATATCTCATATACGCTATTAGAACGAGTGGATGCGTTAAAGGGACACTGAAGTGAATTTGTCAAGCTCCCGTTTTTGCTTGCACTGCGTAGACTGGCTCAAATTAGCACACTTTTCATCGTTTATCCGGTTGACAAATCGGTAATTATTTTACAAAGCGCGAAAGAAGAAAAACTACCATGCGCAGTTTGCGGCGGCCCCACCAACTAAAGCTGTGACGTTGGGAGGAGCGGGCACCGTGATTGGACGATGCCCAAGGTGAGCAACCAAACAAGATTCGGTTTTGGTTTCGGTTCTGTAAAACACAACCGGTGGCGTTGTTGGGTGGGCATTCTCAATAACTCAGTAATCATTGTACGGCGCTTCTGCCATGTTTTCAGCTGTAAAAAAGCATAAAGATAAGCCTCCTAGGACGGCTTGGAATCGTAGCATTCACTAGCCGAGACCTACGCAGTGCATGAACGCCCTCCACGTACCCGTACACGCCCAAATGTCGGGCGCTTTTCCCCCATAATTGGAGCTTGCCTCCCTCATGCCTGTGTCGTAAAAAGCGTGTTCGCACCAGGCCAAGGGTCTGTTCATTCTGGCCTGTGCCCACTGCCTGCAAGAGTCGGTGCTTAAGGCAACAGCACGCCAACGAGAACTCGCTAGCGCGCCAGTGCCAGCCTGCGCGCGTTTTGTGAACTAGTTCGTGGAGCCATGAACGTTGCAGCCCAAAAAAAGGTGAACTCAATATAGAAAACATCGGCGGAAAACGAAAAAATTAACTTACAAAAAAAAGCACGTACCTGCAGGGATTCGAACCCGTGACTTGCAAAACACTTGCGGTGACATACCTAGAGCACCAGACCACTCGGCCACGGGGGCTGGCTCCGCTGCTCATGGCAATATAGGGTATATATTGTACCACCATTTTAACTTTTATATAGTTTTGGCATTTCAAGCAGCTTAGGTGACTATTTGTTGTATTGCCCTCGTGCAGTAAGCGTCGCCCGAGTTTCCACAATAGCTCCCGTCTCGCAATTGCATTTCGTAGGCGGAAAAGCGTTCGCAGATGCGTAGTCGTGCTGCTGACCGCTGTGCTTGTTCGCCCAGCGCAAAAAAGTGCTTCCCGCACCCTAGTTTTACGCTGTACGGCAAAAATATCAGTTGCTTTTATTTCCTTAGTACCTATATTGACTTCGCTGACTCTTCTCCCGCCTTGAAGAGGCCTTATATTTTCCTACTGGCGTACCAGTCAGCGAAGCGTCGCATGTGCGCTTGTGCAGCGCTTGTGTGGAGCGACCTTTACTTGGAGCTAGATACAGTGTACAAACTAACCAAGTAAAGAAAGGCAGATTCTTCCATTCACAAACGTGTCCTGGCTTCGTTTCAACTGAGCGAACGAATTGCGACGACCCGTCGGCGGCCGGCGAACGAAACGCTGGGCCGACTGACTGTCTGAAGGCCGGGAAGCCGTGCAGTAGCGCAGCCAATTGCGAGCTCGGCTCCTCGCGACGTCACAGGAAAACGCCGCAGAAAATGGGCGAGCGTAAAGAGAGGAGGACAGCATTTTGGAATTAATTTGTCTACTAATTAAAATCGTGTAAACGCGCCCAGGGTGGTCGAAACAGGGCCTGAGGACTCCGGACTACAATTTGCACAAGTAATCCCGCAATGTTTACATATCACTTCAGTGTCCCTTTAATGTTGCACTTTAGGCACATTTCTGGAAATACAGGGAGTGTACCGGGTTAGTCTGTTTTTGCAAGTGTTTTATTCGTATTTTCGTAGCCTTTCTGTGGCTTTGTTTCTCTGTGTTGTGTGAGGGCGGTGCACATGTATAATATGGGCAGTCTTGATTACATTCGTTCTTTTTTGTTAGTTTTAGTTCTCTCTTTTGTCTATATTGTTGCTTTCTGACCTTAATTTGCGCTGTTTTAAATTGAGCACATTATGAAAACTTTAAAAATAGAGGCGTTAAACGGTTGTTCCCCTTACACGATTTTTTAGTTACAATTTCTGCTTCCCTCGTTCTTTTGCAGCTTCTCTTATTTTTTCTTTGTTTCCCTGCCGATGTGTAAAACTTAAATTCGATATCGTCGGTTTATTTTTAAAATTATTTCTTCTATTTTCACATTCCAGGCTATTTTGAAATAACGTTCCACCAATTATCTCCATATACACTACTGCAGGGGTTCTCAAGCATGTTGGTCTCAGGGAACCCTGCTAAGTTCCGTTAAGTTCGAAGGAACCCCCCCCCCCCCCGCCCGCCATTTTTCATTCCGTTCATCCTGCATTTACGTGCAGTGATGCCAATTTAGCGGATTTTCTGCTAAATCAGGCGGATTTCATTTTATTCTGACGGGGAAAAAATTAGTCTAGCGGCTAGTGGATTTTTTGACGGGCCATTTTTATACATAGCGGATTTCTGGCGGATACCTCACGCAGTGCACCGATTCAAAATCGCCCTGCAAGAAACCATTTCCGTGTCCTCTAAAAATGCAGAAATTGCTTAACTTCAGTGGTTAGGAGGGCTCCTGTTCACTTGCTCCGCCTATCTCAGACAAACAAATCCGTAATGTTTCAAAACGGCTCTGAGGCAATCGAAAAAATTCAAAACCAGTGGAGCAAAATCACCCTCCTGGACTGGAATCAAATATCGTCCACGCAGTCGTTCTGGTGTGAAGTTCACTTCTATAAGGACGCCTGCGGCGAAAATCCGTTCGCCGAGCTGGCCGGATTTGCCATGTCGATGCTCGGGCTGCCGTATTCAAATGCCGAAGTAGAGATGAGGTTTAGTCAGCTTAACATAGTAAAATACAAGATGAAGAACAAGCCGAAGCCCGAAACAACAAACTCCATCCTCGCCGTAAGAGCGGGACTGAAGTGACCCCAGAAAAGTTGTTTTGATTACGAACTTCCCGCAGCAGTTGTTAGTGCGATCGGGACAACTGCAACGTATGTGCAACCAAGTCACCTTTCTGGTCCCTCAACGAGTACCAGTGGTCCTGTGGAGAATTTGTCAGACGACGACAGCGGCGACGAAGACCTCGATGTGTTTTTCGTTGACCTGTGATTTGTTTTCTTTTTTTTTCATCAGTGTGAACATTTTTAAGTTCTAGCCTCTTCTGTGATAAGGTTGACCAATGACGACCACCGCAGCACTGAAACCTGAAGTGTTCTGTTAGACTCCTTGGAAGACTCTTTTATATATTATTTCAGCTCTCGTAGTTTTGGGGAGCTTTTAGAATGATAAAGGTATTTATCATACGAAATTGCACTGTTATTTTAAATAAAATAGGCCCTAGCGGGAAATTTCGCGGATATGGTTTAGAATCTAGCGGAATCTGGCGGATTTCTCATTGCTTTTTAGCGGATGTCTGACGCCCAGCGATGGCAGCACTGTTAACGTGCAATAAATTCAAAAGCAAGCAAGGGTATCGTTTTTTTCCCGTCAACTTTACGCGAACGCGTACGCTAGCGGCACCTATCTCCAAGCAGGAGAAATGCGCATAGGGGTAATATAAGGCCGAGATTCAAGTGCAATAGTTCAACCCCGTCACCCGGTTTCGGAGTCTGGCTGGCTACAAGCTGCTGGCGAGATTTATTCCGCAGCTCGCGCGTTTCAGTTATGCGCCAAGATGTGCTTACTGACATTCGGGCGTCAGTATTGGAGGTTCCTTGTATCGATCGCACCTCAAGTTCACCATATAAGACTTTGCGACTGCGGAACCACGGAAAATTTATCAGTCGCTCGCGGAACCCTGAGGAGGGGCCTGCGGAACCCCTAGGTTCCGCGGAATCCACTTTGAGAAATCATGCTCTACTATAACGATTAAATTTGTTGACTCCCCTAATTATGCATTTTGGTGCCAATACAGGGTCTAAAGCGGGTTGATCTGGAGAGGGGGGTCAGATAGCTGCGCATTAATAGTTTTGTCAAAGTGGATATAGAAGCCATCGCTGATAACATAGCTTGTTATGGTACCTTGAGCAGTTTATTGTTGAAATATACCTCGAACAAACTTACGAGGATGCAACAAGCTTATCTGTGGTTTGAACAAATATCTTGCCTGTTAACTTCGGAAAATGGGAAAAGCTGTTTGCCTTTCACATACATGACAAAAATCATGTTTTCGCAATTCAATAGTTTACACAGTAAGAAAACTGATTATCCTGCTGACACAAAATTGCACCACGGGGCAGGAGAAACAAGCGTCTGTTTTCTGTTGCAGCAAGAACGTGGCGGATATTGTCATCGCCATCACTTCTCTGGGTAACTTGAACGAAGACGCCAGATGCGAAGTTCTTCCGCCAGGTTTTTTGTATTCACAGCCCCTTTACCCTGGATACCCGAATTTGGTAAGTGTTGTCATGCTTATCAAGAAATTCGGCCGCATTCGCAATTGAGATGCCAAGTCTGAGCAGATCTGATGGTCTTCACTAGCTTTAACTAGGATTTTTTGGGTCTGACGAGCGCACGCCGTCTCTCTCGAGTAGAACACCTGCACGTGGGAGGTTCGACCGATTCCCGATGCGCAGTTTCCAAACAGGACATCCTTAACACGCATATCTTTAGCTATGCAGATATATTAAGAATATCAATATTGTCACGAAGCCAGAGTCGACGCAGTTGTCTTGAAGGAAAATACGTTTATTGGCGCGAACTTCTGCTCCCCTATCAACTGAAACAATAAGCACGCGGCGAAGGAGCAGTAAACAAAGTGACGTGTGCGGGCGAGCGTCGACGATTGGAAATACCGGAGCGTCTGCTGTGCAGGCTTTTGTCTTTCCGCGCGAGTGTTTCTGGAACCGTCGGTTAAATACAGAACATTGTAGATCAGAGAAGTTTATTCTGGGCTAGTGACGTTAAGACGAAACAGTCTGCTTATCTGAATGAGATAGGCCGTGCGGCATAAAAATTAAGAATGTTAGACGCGCTTCGCTTGACACAGATCACAGGGCCGGGTGTGGCCGGGCAGTAAAAACAAACAATAAATAAACAAACAAACGCATACATGGTTCGCGGCATTACCCCCCCCCCATCTAAGAGTGCATCGGCCGGATGCTCAAACAAAAGACAGTTCGAACAAACAACAAAAAATCCGTCATCTTGCTTAGTAAGGTTTCAAGCGAACCACGTGGACGACTTCGGGCGGCGTGTGTCGTCTTGATGTTCCGGAATCACAATCAGGGATCACCTCGTATGTAAGTTGGCCGACACGTCGTAGAATCGGGTAAGGTCCGAATTACCGTTGCAGAAGCTTCTCACTGAGTTCACGTCGTCGGATGGGAGTCCAAACCCAAACACGATTCCCTGGGTGGTACTCGCTATCTCTGCGTTGGACGTTGTAGAGCCCGGCATCCACTAGCTGCTGGTCTGTTGTACGAACTCGAGCGAGCTGGCGGGCCTCTTGCGCATGCTGAAGGTGTCCTTGGACGTCGTGGTTGAGGTCGTCGTCTTCTACATGCGGAAGCACGGCGTCAAGCATCGTAGTCGGCCGTCTTCCGTAGACAAGCTCGAATGGCGTCATCTGCTTACTCTGGATAGCCGTGTTGTACGCAAGCGTGACATACGGGAGCACTTCGTCCCAAGTATTATGTTCAAAGACACACCCGCCGCGGTGGCTCAGTGGCTAAGGCATTGCGCTGCTGAGCACAAGGTCGCGGGTTCGATTCCCGGCCGCGGCGGCCGCTTTTAAGATGGAGGCGAAAAGCAAAAACGCCCGTGTGTACGAGATTTCGGCGCACGATAAAGATCCCCAGGTGGTCAAAATTAATCCGGAGCCCTCCACTACGGCGCGCCTCATCGCCTGCGTTGCGTCGGCGCGTTAAACCCTACAATCAATCAATCAAATCATGTTCAAAGACAACGCACATTGACAGCATATCTGTGATTGTCTTGTTCATACGTTCCGTTAGTCCGTTCGTTTGGGGGTGGTACGCCGTCATTCTCATGTGATCCGTGTTGCTGTAGCATAATATTCCTTGCATCAGCTCCACAGCAAAGGCCGTTCCGCGGTCCGTGATTAGGTCTTCGGGGGCTCATTGTCGCAGCACAACTTGGCCTATGAAGAACTTTGCGACTGCTCGTGCAGTCCCTTTCGAAAGAGCGGTGACCTCTGCGTAGCGTGTCATTTTAGTCTGTCGCTACGACAATCCACTTGTTCTCTGATCGGTATGTAGGGAACGCGCTCAGAAGGTCCAATCTGTTTGAAGAGCCTGGATGGGACGGCGATCGGCTGCTGAAGTCCGGCGGGTCTCGTCAGTGGCGTTTTTCGTCGCTGGCAGTCAGGGCAGCTCCACACGTAGTGGGTGACGTCGGATGTAAGGCGGGGCCAGTAGTACTTCGCCTTGATTTTTCCGATTGCGCGTGCTGTGCCGAGATGTCTGGAAGAAGGATCGTCGTGGCGCGCTTCCGAAATGTCGTCACGAAGGTGTGCGGGGATGACGAGAAGATAATTCGTTCTCGTTCGGGGGCTGAAATTCTTCTTCACGAGTACTGAGTTTTTCAGGCCGAATGCTCGTAGGCTGCGTTTGCAGGTCCTAGGCACGGCGACGTTGCATCCTTCGACGTAGTCGATTATGACGCGTAAGTCGGGGTCGGACGCTGCTGGGTTGCTAGGTCGTCCTCCGTCTCGACTCCGAAGAACGCGCTGTCTCCTTCAGAGTCTTGTGCTGGTGCGTCGACGGGAGCGCGGGACAGGCAGTCGGTGTAGGAGTGTTTCCTTCCGGATTTATAGACGATTGTAACGTCCAACTTTTGGAGGCGCAAGCTCCACCGCCCAAGAGGGCCTGAGGGGTGTTTTAAATTGGCGAGCCAACACAGCGCATGGTGGTCTGTCGCAACATTGAATTGTCAACCATACACGTATGGGCGAAATTTTGAAATCGCCCATATAATAGCGAGGCACTCTTTTTCAGACGCTGAGTAGTTTTTTTCTCCTTCGACAGACCACGACTGGCAAATGCGATTACTTTTTCGCAATCACTTGGCTTTTGGACTAGGACGGGACCCAAGCCTATATCACTGGCGACCGTGTGCATTTCCATTTCGGCGTTTTCGTCGAAATGAGCGAGCACGGGCGGGCTTTGCAGGCGTTTTTGCAGCTCGCAGAATGCTTTTTCTTGGTCGTTTTCCCCACTAAAAAGGGTTCTATCTTTCGTCAAGCGTGTGCGTGGCTCTGCAATGCGTGCGAAGTTTGCGACGAAGCGCCGGAAGTATGCACACAGTCCGTGAAATCTTCTCACGCCCTTCTTGTCTTTCGGCCTTGGGAAGTTTGCAATGGCTGAGGTTTTTGCGGGGTCAGGTAGGACTCTCGCGGTGTTGACTACGTGGCGCAGAAACGTGAGCTCCTCGTACGGGAAACAGCACTTCTCAGGCTTCAGCGTTAACCCCGTCGTACGAATGGCCTCGAGTACAGACTCCAACCTTGCAAGGTGTTCGTCGAAAGTCCGGGTGAATACCACAACATCATCGAGGTATACGAGGCAGGTGTGCCACTCAAGGCCAGCTAGTAGTGTCCATGACTCTTTGAAACATTGCTGCCGCCGTGCACAGCCCAAACGGCATCACCTTGAACTCGTATAGGCCGTCCGAGGTTATAAATGCGGTCTTCTCTCGGTCTCTCTCGTCCACCTCAATTACCAGTAGCCGGTCTTCAGATCCATCGATGAGAAGTACTTCGCATGGCAGAAGTGGTCGAGGACGTCGTCGATTTGTGGCGGGGGGTAGACGTCCTTTTTGGTGATTTGTTTAGTCGCCGGTAGTCAACGCAAAACCTTGATGTGCCGTCTTTTTTCTTCACCAGTATGACCGGCGCAGCCAAGGGGCTTTTCGATGGCTGTATATTGTTGTCGCTGAACATGTCGTCGACTTGGGTCCGGATGGCTTCCCCCTCGTGTGAAGAGATGCGGTACAGTGACTGTCGGGCTGGTCGGGCTCCATCCTCGGTATTATTCGGTGCTTCGTTAGAGGTGTCTGACATAGTTTTGAGTTCTACGAAAAAACACTTGCTGTAGCGACGCAGCAATTCCAATAATTTCTTCTGTTCTTTTTGCGGTAACGCCGGATTCACGTCGAAGTGATTCGGAAGCTTGAAGGTGTCTTCGGGTGCGCGTTCAAAGTCGGCAACCGCGATCACGTCACATGCCTCTTGGGTTTCTTCGAGGAACGCAATTGCAGGGCCCCTGTTTAAATGCTGGTATTCCCCGCCCAAAAAAGTGACCAAAACTTGGGATTGGCGTTGCTCAAAGCGCGCAGTGCCTCTTTCAACGAAGACACCGCGGTCGAGGAGCAACCTTCGATCACTCTCTAAAATAGCGTCGACGTCACGAGCCGCATCTTCACAGTAGACGCTGATCATCAAGCTTGCGCGGGGTGGCAGGGTGACATAATCGTAGGCGATCCTTACAGCAGCACGGTTTTTGGGGTTAGTTTCTGGCGTCATGCAGTGATCGGAGGAAAATCTTATAGACTTGGCTTGTAGATCAAATATTGCACCGTTCTCCGTCAAAAAGTCAATTCCGAGAATTAAGTCACGGGACAATTAGGCAAAATGATGAACGCCAAAGGGTACATTGTGCCGTCTATTGTGACGCGCGATGTGCACGTTCCACTTGGCGTCACGAGGTGGCCTCCTGCTGTGCGATTGTGCGGGCCGTGCCATCTAGTCATAACGTTCTTCGGCTTAGATGGTAATGGTGCGCTCATGACTGAGTAGTCGGCTGCCGTGTCTATGAGCGCGACTACTTTAAAGCCGTCGATGGACAGTTGAACGCCGTACGCTGCTTTCTTCGAGTTCCGGGTGCGTCATGGCATCGTATCTCGGCTTCTGCGTGTTGACAGTCGGGCACTGTGCGCCGTGGTCGTCGTCTTCTCAGCGGAAGGTTCGGTCAAGTTGGGTACGCGTCGCGCCGTGTGGTTGTCATCGTGTTCGAGAGTCACGTCCGGGTTAGATCGGGTCGTCGGGCTGAGGGCATGTCGGGAAGCATCGTCTTCTGCAAGTCGTTGAGTCGTTGGAGGGTTTTCACTTTTCCGCGATCGTGCCACTTTACCTCCAGGAGTTGCTGCTTTTAGTTTCCCCGCGTGGGCTGGGGGACCTTCCACGTGCGAAAGCAGCATTGCTACGGCGGATCGGCAACTGGTATGGGTAGGGCGACAACGATCGGTTAAAGCGGGCTGGTCCTCGGTTGGTGTTGCACAGGTATTCTTCGATGTCAGTAGGGCGATGGCTGGGTCGGGAGCGTGGGGTGTCGACGGAGAAACCACGCAGTCCGAGTCTCCTGTACGGGCAGCGACGATAGATGTGATCCGCCTCTCCACTGTGGTAGCACAGCAGACGATTATCGGTGGTTCGCCATACGTCCGTCTTCCTCGGCGCCTGGTTTTGGCTGGTAGGGGGTCGGGCGGGCGACAGTGGACGGCGGTACGGCGGAACTTCTTGATGAAGGGTTGCAGCAGGGCGGGGTCGTCGAACAGCCGCGGAGTATGTCATAGCTTGAGGCTCATGTGGTACTTCGGAAGGCGTAGATGTCCCCAAAGCGAGTTGAATTTCTTCCCGGATCACGTTGCTCATAGAGGTTACTTGGGGTTGCGGTGTTGTGTGGAAGAGTTTCCGCAGTTCTTCCCTGACGACAGCGCGGATTGTCTCACGTAGTGTGTCACAGCTAAGAGCCCCAGCATCAATCGTGTCCGCAACTAGCACATTGATGGAACGGCCGTACTGCCTCGTGCGAATTTCCGACGTCTTCTCCATGGCGGCCGCCTCGGACGCGAATTCGGCCACCGATTTGGGGGGGTTGCTGACAAGGCAAGCAAAAATTTCCTGCTATACTTCTGGCATCAGAAACATCAGTTTCTTCCGTCCAATCAGGGTCCGCGCGATGAAATAGTCGCTTTATTTCTTAAAGGAAGATTAGGACTCCCTCGTTAGGGTGTTGCGTTCGAGTTTCCAGTAAGAGCGCCGCTCGTTCTTTTCTCACCATGGTCGTGAAGGTTTTAAGGAACTCGCTTTTGAATTGGATCTAGTCGGTCAAGGCGCTCACGTAGTTCTCGAACCAAGTTCGAGCTGTATCCTCCAAGTAAAAGAAAACATGCCGGAAGGTTTCTTCATCGTCCCACCTGTTAAATAACCGCACGCGCTCCACCTTCTCTAGCCATTCCTCAGGGTCTTCAGCGGGGGTTCCTCGAAATGTTAGCGGTTCCCGGGGCTGCTGCAGCAGGATTGGCGACGTTAGTTCTTGCACCATGGTGGTGGTTGCAGCAGTCGTTGTCTTGGGTCGTCCTCGCAGGAGGACGAACTCGGGCGGCAATCATTGCAGTCGGAGGGTGGCTCTAATTGGACTTGGTTGGCGGCTTCCAGAGGACGACATAAAGGGTGCGTTCCCCGCACCTCTACCAGATGTTACGAAGCCAGAGACGACGCAGTTGTCTTGAAGGAAAACAAATTTATTGGAGTGAAGTTAACCTTCCCTGAAGTTAACCTTCTCTGAAGTTGACCTTCCCTGACCTTCTCTAAGAATACACACGCGGCGAAGGAGCAGTCAACGAAGTGACGTGTGCGGGCGAGCGTCGACGATCGGAAATGCCATGGCGTCGGCTGTCCAGACTTTCATCTTTCGGCGCGAGTGTTTCTGGAACCATCGATTTACATCCAGAACATTGTAGATCAGAGAAAATTATTCTGGGCTAGTGACGTTAAGACGAAACACTCTTCTTATCTGAATGAGATAGCCCGTTACGGCATAAAAAATTACCCCACCTTCCCGCGAGGGGAACCCTGTGGAGATGCGACGCATCTTGGGGGTTCACTTGGTGTTTCCGTTGCGTTGATTCCACAATCCACTTTAACAACACAATCCACTTTAACAATCCACTTTAACAACACAATCCACTTTATTCCAATCCAATCCAAATACAATCCAATCCAATCCAACCCAACTTAAGCCAAGCCAAGCCAACCCAATCGAATCCAATCCAATGCTCTTTGCGAGAGAGTGTTTGCTATCGGAAAGGAGAGGGGGTGAGTGGCGGAGAGCGCAGCTCGCGCCCCGATGAGAATAGGGGAGAAGTGTGGACGGACTACGAAAACGCCGTATGGAGGGACAAGGAAGTGAATGAGATGCAGTCGCATTTAAAATGAAGAATGCAAGACGGGCTTCACTTGACACAGATCATAGGGCCGGGTGTGGCCGGGCAGTAAAAACAAACAATAAATAAAGAAACGCATACATGGTTCGCGGCATTATCTCACAAGTTCACGGCTGCTCCTAGGCTCCTTGTATACTTTCCACTTCCCCTCGCACTTCTTCTCCGAGCATAATGCCCGTCTCCACTTTGTTGCGCCGAGTTTTGAGCGCTCCCAGCAGCAGATGTACCACGAGCTTCAATAGCTCCGGGCCTAAAAAGTAGTTTTCACTTAGGGGGAGTATGCACTCAGGGAGGTTATGCACAGGCTTGAACTGGCGTACGCAGCTGGGTCAGAAATTTTAAGACTGTGGACTTTGGGTGGGCAGTGTATCGGACAACGCGTTTCATCGAATAAGGATTGCTTAATAAAACCTTTCTTTTGTTTTCTCATCTTGCATTCACCCTTGTCTGAGGAATCAATCCCCAGGGTTAGTGGTCTCACCTCCTCAGCCTTCATGAAACCTTCCTGGTTCTCTCTTAGTTTGTGTAGATTAAAGCTCTTAGCACCATGATATGGGATTTCGCAATACCTCTTAAAAGAGCCAGACAAAAACATACAATGGGAATGATCTCGTAGCATTCCGTCCGGGCTCTTAAAGTTAATTCTTTTTTAAAATTGATTCCTTACTTATGCATTGGTTTATATTTTAATGTTTGTCTACTTTTAAAAAAATTCTCCATCCCATTTTAGATAGGCGGCAGCTAACTGAACAAAAACATGCGTACGCCACTACAAGCATTTAACTGTATACGCAGGAGTGCTTAGCATGTGACGTTACCTTGCAGGCTCACCTTCTTGCGCGTGTGCCCTAAGTCATGAATCCCGCATGGGTAGAAGCAGGTCCCAGACCCGCCGATAGAGTGCGTAGTGATCTCGCTGCCCGTAAGCACCTCCCGCCGTCGGCCTCGCACAGGCGGGTTCCTGGCCCTACCACTAGGGCAGGAAAAGGGAAGGCAGCCTCCCCCCTCTTGCGTTTAGCTGCTGATTCTTTTGCTCGAACGAGAGAATTCGGGCAGCGACAGCGCTGCTGTTGTCGGGCGAGCGCCCGTTGAACTTCGAGCGAAATCAATAACAATCACACCTCCGCTGTTTGAGCAGATTCCACACCGGGTGGAACTGGGATTAATTTCTATATTGATATGGGCTGCTGTTCTCTTTATCACGCAGGATCAGTACAAGCACCTGCTCAGTGATAATTCGACGTACAAAAAGAATCTGAGAATAGTGGGAGCTTCTTTGGAGTTGGGGGCGTTTCTTTACACCCTGCCCGTCGAGATAACCTCAGAGAAGAAGAAACTCGTGTTCAAGACCTGCGACGGTTTCAGCATCGTCAAGCCATCCTCGGTATGTACACTTGTAACATCACGGTCCTCTTTCGCAAACGGACAGTGTCCGAACTCACCTCTTCTTGTTCAGACGCGTATTAGTATGATAATCATTAAAACTGAATACGCTTGCAAGCGCACGGTATCTATTACCAACTATCTCGCAACCGCTTCTCGGGGCGGTTTCATGGCATCCACGTATACTATGTCATATACCCTAGTTTAACCTGCCGCAATTAATTTCGCCCTTAAAGACGCAGACGGGAGCGCAAAAAGGCAGTGCAGTAACTTTAGAGTGAGCCGTTTATGTCGGCTTCAATTTAATTGTGCTAGTCCTCCTCGGCGCAGGTTGTGCGTGGGATCGCTATTATCAAGTATGATGTCGGTGAGCGTCGAAGTGGCCCGTGAGAACACATTGCCTAGAGGAGCCTGAAAACAATGCGCTGGAAGTCCTGCATTTATAGGCATTTACCTGGGAACTAAGAAGAGGAAGCTCAAACACGCCGCCTGTGGATGTGGACAAGTTTTAACGCAGCGTCCGCAGTCGTGGCTATTAGTTGGGCCTACGTCTTTCTTGCACATTGTAAACTGCCACACTTACGTGACGGCAATGCCCGCGGCAACGCTTGTTCTACACTAATCATCAGAACAAGCAATCACACTCCCTGTGTACCACCCATTTAATTGATGCTGGTTCTTAGCCTTCAGAATTTAGTTCGCGGCGTGCGCGGGAGGACAGTACAAATAAACAGGAAGAGGGGGAGGCAGAGGGGAGCTGGCAGAAAATAAAGAGACCGAGGATCAGCTGTGTTTTCGGCCTCGATCAGCCTTCGATGGGGCTCCCACGAGACAAACAGACGACTGGGTCATGCTTTTATTTCTGATCACTCCTGCGCAAAGCAAATTAGCAAAAAAGAAGCGAACAATTCCTGCGGTACGGGATTACCTTGCGAGGCTGTCTTACATTTCATTAGCGTTCACGTGGTCGAACCATTCGTACGGCGGCAGATTACCTGAGAAACCTGTCTGGGTTTTATTGGACTGTGTTACTGCCTGCAGATGCGGCTGCGCTGTAAACGTCCAAGACACTCCCACCACCGATTGCGGGTGTTTAGCAGAATTGTATAGGTTGTATTCACTGGCGAGGCACGCATGCACGGAATTATGTGGTTGCGCCTTCCCTGGTTACGTCACGCTCCGCAGGATGGTGGTACTTGATCGTGCTAAGCACATGAATTGTGATGGACCACACCAAACGCAAAGTAATGCCTCGACTCCAATGTGAGTGGAAATATCTCCGTTGACAGCACCGTTGGGAATCGGGTTGAAACGGAGCAGACGACGGGCACCGTTGTTTTTTTCGGCGTGAGGGCGCAGTAGCCCGAGCCGCGCCATGTCCATGGCCGTTTCCAGTGTTGCCAGGCGAAGAAATTGACCGTTAAACTTTTCAGTGAATATCATGTATAGCACGTGCAGGTGGCCGTGGGCAATGCTGTCCCTTCGTCTTCAAGAGCCGGGGCCCAGCACCGCGCAGTAAGGAATTCTTTCATGTCCCACAGGCTTGGAATGTTGCCACGTCAGCTTTTTTCAGAAAATAAACGCAGCGACGCTTCCATTCTACGTTCATGTTTTTGAGAACATTTCAACCACTGACAATCAAACGCAACTTCTTCTGAAACCATGCACAGTCTGTAGTGTACCGCACAAATGAAGAAAAAAATATCTGACGGGTTCACTTCCAGGCCGCGGCGGCCGCTTTTCTGATGGAGGCGAAAAGCAAAAACGCCCGTGTGTACGAGATTTCGGCGCACGTTAAAGATTCCCATTTGCTCAAAAATTAATCCGGAGCCCCCCACTACGCGCCCCTCATCACCTGCCTTGCGTCGGCGCGTTAAACCCTATTACCAATCAAGAAATGTATGCCCTGAAAGTCCCGCTAAAATGTCGCACACGGAGCTCGGTGATCTTCCAACCTACTGGCGAGGTACCTTCGTAGCGTCGCCGCTGCTGCTCGCCGCTCCTTTGCTAGCTTTCCTGTTGCTACGAGAGGTGTGAGTGCACGCCGTACTGATTTACTGCGCCTCCCCATAGAGGCAGAAGGGCGTACTTTTGTTCACTGCGGGGAAGACGAGAACAAAGAAGGCAACCGTGACAATAATCCCACAGCAGAAGTGAAAGGTTATCATGTTATCATTTAACTAAGGATTGCATCTTGGCTCATAGAAGATGTTGGCGCAAGGTATGGCGATTTTCGAAGTTGTTACACCCTTTATGCCCGTGCATACAGGGCCCCAGGAGACAAGGGGAACGCTGTGGAACCATCTGGATAAAGAGAGAAACGATAGGGTCGCTCTAAAGAAGGAAAAAAATGATGTACAATAAAACTATTAGCCTTGTATTGCTGATCATGAGGAAAGCAGGTAATTATCATTGGATATATCGTTGTCAATCATGACTTGGTCGCATATCATTCATTTGTGGATCCAATAAAACCGAGTTCAACGACCGACGTTCATGGTCAATATATTGAAGAGCTTATAAATCCGTCGACCTGCGGTTTGAACGCGTGCTTACTACCTTTTGCCCCTACGGCTGTCATTTGAAACCTTTCCAGCCATCGGGTCTCGTTCACACAACCAAACATTCACAGGAATCCTGACGCGTCAGTGATTGGGTGGTGCGATGGCATCGGGGTAAGAACATTAGGGGCCTCTTGCAAATCCCGTCCAACATGCCTTCGATCGATCGCATCGCTCCCTATTAACGGCTGTATGAGAGAAAACCATGTATTAACCAAGTCAAGCCAATCCAGTGCTATACGTTAAGCCAATGCCGCCTGTTGGTTAATAGACAGCAATGAACCTTGAGCTTTGGATTTTCCTGATTAATCTCTAGCCTGCCTTCACCCAGGAATGCAGAAAAGAGGGAATTCCTCCTCATCCCCCCTTCACGCCCCAATTAGCTTGTACCTGTTTATACTCCTGTGCTTGAACCACCAGCCCGTCTTCGGCCGTCAAAAGGTCAAGAGGACACCTCCAAACACAAAGGAGCCGTCACGTGCTTAGTATTGCGTCACTTTGCCTAAAGGCAAGTAGTCACCAGGCCTGAAATTTTCTTCCATGGGCTCATTAACCGGGACGCTAGTACACACTCAGCAAACGGGTTGAATGTGCTGTCGAGGTACCTCGTGCTTTTATATACGATGGCCTTTCTTGGGCTTCCTAAACCAAAGTGGTTGTCTCTTTGTTCCCGACTGCATTCCCACGGTCAAGGTTTAAATTAATCTTTGAATGTAGTATAATAGGCAAAACATTTTCAAACTACTGTGTCGGGTAGCATACTTGATGCTTGTCAGCATTGTTCAGCAAAAAAGAAAACCTCAGGCATATTCGCAGCCGAACATGACATCTTGACAACTACTCCTAGCACTGCTCTTTTGGTTAAAAATACACGTGGGCGTAATTTTTTCGGATGTAGAGAAATTGAGAACCTTATTAGAAGATTAGAAGAACAGAGCGGTAAACTCGCGTATACCAAACCCAAAAGCGCGTCAAAAACAATGATCAAACCACAAAATAGACACAGGGCTCGCGATAGAACGTCCAGCCGGTGGCTCGAGTGACAAGCCAAAGACAGAAGAAAAGTCCTAACACATGGCACGCCAGCAGCGCTAGCGTGGGAAAATTTAATTCAGTTCAGCAACAACTGCTGCGGTGTTTTATCATGGGAGGACTGAGAGTGGAGGAGAGCAGCGGAAGAGTTGGGTGGGGAAAGAGGGGAGGCAGTTGCGTGGCAGTGGCTGCCGAAGAATACCGGCTGTGGACGGTGTTTACATAGAAGCGCGCCGATACGCGGCCACTTTTGCGTCTGGTGCTTTTAATTACTTTTAATAAGCCGTAAGCCGGGCTCTTCAATGCACTCGGATGCGCGTCTCGATACAAGGAGGGGGCATGAGTACAGGGAGAAAGGCGCCGCAGCGTCTAACGTCTGGATCTGTTGGATGGGGATTACAAGGCAATTACAGGTACAGTACATGGGCATACAATGATGTGCAAGCTTGCTGGTGGCATTCAAGCCCATTGCCGAGAAAATTATTCCTCCCGTTCCATCCATCCTCCGAACCCCTCGTGGAATTTTTTTTGCGAAGCAACTGAACTCTTGACCCAACTTTGGAGAGTGATCACTGTTCGTTTACCTTCCTATGAAACGGCTTCGGATGTGGGTGCATTTTGCGTTTGTATGAATTGCCTGCGTATTACGAAGTGTTTCAGTACTGCGAAGTGCTTCAGTATTACGGAGAATTGCAAAATCAGAAATTTTCACTTCCGCGGTAGAGAAATTAACCATAACGTTTTTGTTAACCTTTCTAGGTTTGCGACCCGGATACATGGGAGGTATCTGGTGTCGATGGAGCATTTGAATACCTTGTGGGATTTATTAGAAGTATCGGCGGCGAAGATAAGAATCACCTTTACGTCATGGAATCCTTTGTAACGATCACCAAAAAGGTTGGTACATCAACATACGTTCTTTACAATACGTTTTAAAGAACGTAAAAGCATAGTCGCTATAGACTTTGGCTTGAAAAGTTTGTGCAGTGGCCGCGGGATTGAGAAACAAGGTAAACCATCAATGCTTTAGGCTTGTCAAACGCCAATGTATTTTCTAGTAAGCCTTTCAGATTTCTCCCAGTTCACAAGGTAGGAGTTAGAATCAATTTTAAAATCTACATCTTCACCACAAGATTGAAGGACGAGGTCAAGTTGGAATATCGTTTTATGTACGTGGGTCAAGAAGCACGCCCTAATAAATATCTAAGAATTAAGTTAAGCCACCTTGGTATCAGTGAAGTTTTTCGGCTTCCTCCTCCAAAGGTAGATCTGCTGGTACCGCCGTCAGCCAATAAGGATCAGACGAGATGTTCGCAGGTGCGGCCGTAGAGCTGTTAAGGCGCCGGAGGGGGCCGTAGATGAGTCCATGTGTTCGATGGTTGCTGCTCTCCGGCAGCCATGAGACGAAGGCTTGGGTACGGTATAACTCGGAAGTTTATAGGCAGTACTATTTACAAGGAAATATTACAGTATATACATAAAATGGGGAAGCTCGTTACAACTCTCGGCATAGCCGATTGTATAGAGTACCTGCAAACGAGAATGGACCAAAGTGGTGGATCTTAGAAGAGAGGTCACTGGCATAGCTGATAGCGCGTAGCCCCTGCGCGAAGCAAAATCCGACCCCCGGTAAAGGGGTTCCTAGCATTTATAGAATATGTGCAGTGGCCCTGCTGGTGTGCCCATTCACATGATGTCAGACGGCTATCCGGGCTGACATTAGGGTGACATCAGATCTCAAAGCCCCGAGTGGCTCACTAAAAAAAATAAAACACACGCACAAAACGAACCGACCAATCCTAAACATGTCTCTACCTGCGGTCACCTGACCCAACAACCTCTCATGCAACTCCTAGTACGTTTCCCGCGTACATCATTGCAACCGACAAGCAAAGCAAAGACGTGATCTACCCAAAGTCACGGACCGCGGTTATATGATACGGTTATACACTGACCACGTGACTGGCGGGAAGAGCTGCTCCGAACCTACGCCAGCCTTCTCGAGGTGAATAGCCCATAAACGAACAGCACCTACGCCAGCTTCGCAAATCCACAACGCCTACGCCACGCGCCATTTAGACACTAAGCGACGGTATCCTTTTGCTTCCCGTCTGCTCGTCAGCTTTGACGTCGACCGAGCCACTTCCTAATGTCGGCAAGCCATAATAGCGGCGTCCGCGCTCTCCGAGGGAGCCCTGCGCCGAAACTGCGCACCCATCCACATGCGCACCCATCCGCCGTTCACTGAGACCTCCCGGTCGAGCGGACCGCATATCAACACAACAACGGTACTCGGGCCAAGCACCCCCGTCTTTTGCCACACAAAAAGAACGAAAAGAAAGCATGCACTCGGTGGCCCCCAACTTCGCGTCCGGCCTGTAAACAAAACGAGAACGAGGTGTTCTTCTTTTTCCACTGGAAGAAATACCACAGCCCCAGAACTGGAACTCATGACCTTGGGTGTCGTCAACAAAAACGTATTCTCAAAGCCTGGGCCGGGCTAAAAGATCCCTTTTTCAAGTATGCGCCAGAATACTGTGTGCCGCATTTTAAGCAAAATCGCGTTCTCCAAAAGCCAATGGAGTAACGCTGACCTAGTGGCAAATGCAACTCATATTACCAGGGTGCATTAGATTTAAATTTCATACCGTCTATCGGCACCACAAAGCGGATATTCTAATTTAAATACCATAAAAATAAGTCGAGTACAATCAAACTTCATTCTGGGGTCTATCGTTCTAAGAGTTACCTGCTGCAAAAATTTAGCGCAAAATCTTAGAATGACGTGCTAATTAATCCAAGTCCCAGTCGAGCTGCACAATTAGTGAGTGGTCAAAAGCATGCCTGTGCTTCAGCAAGAAATTGTCGAGATTTGGTCAACGTCTCCCACTCCTTTTATGTATCACGAGTTCATGCCTCCAACATTTCTTCCCGAACTTGACGTACGCCAATGTTACAGACAAGTGTTCGTGAATAATATAAACCTCGTGATTGCAAGGCTTAGCTCTTTCTTGTTAATGCACCGTAACTGCTGCGGTCCGCTCTGTAGCCAGAGGAGTAATGCTGTTTTAGATGCGACTGCATCTCATTCACTCGTCTTGTCCCTCCATACGGCGTTGTTGTTGTCCGTCCACACCCCTCCCCCATTCTGCCCGCCGCGCGAGCTGCGCTATCCGCCGCTCATCCCCTCTCCTCTCCGATAGCGAACACTCTCTCGCGAGTGGCATTGGATTGGATTCGATTGGGTTGGCTTGGCTTGGCTTGGCTTTGATTGGATTGGATTGGATTAAAGTGGATTGTGTTGGATTGTGTTGAGTCATAGCCGCGCCACGTTGCGTCATAGCCGCGGTCGTTCCAGCACCGGCCAAAGAAATAAAGAATACATCATACGCGTTTCTCACACGTTTCATGCAAGTAGACAATCAACCCAACGGAAACACCAAGTGAACCCCTAAGATGCATCGCATCTCCCCAGGGTTCCCCTCGCGGGAAGGTGGGGTAATTTTTTGAGGAATCATGGTACGGGGAGTGCAAGTAGGCTGTGGTGCACTACGCCATAAATTGTCGACAATGCGGTCGTCAACAATAAGTTTGTGGTAAGGATCTATGCTCTTAACGGACACGAAGGGGCCGTGAACGCGACCTAAAAGCTTGGTTCATTCCAAAGATTGCCTCATTAAAATAACACTGACACCTCTTTTAACGGAAACATGCATAGCGAGGGAAACTGAAAATGAGCATGCGACATTCTCGTTACTTTTCCGCACTGAACCTATGAAGTATTATCGAATTGAAGTCCATTGATTTGAATTAAGATTCCTTCTGAATCACGTTTCAGAAATACCGTGAAAAAAGCTGTTCAAGCGACTGAAGGGCCCCGACAACCTTATTCAAAGCAGCAAGTCAAGCATGACGAGAGAAATTACAAAACAAGTGTAGTTAGTTACAAAACAAGTGGAAGAATAGTACGCTAGTACAAACACAAGTGTACTGCAAGCAGTGTTGTACGGAACGGCGTTACAAGGAACGGCGTTCCTGGAACTAGTTCCTTTTTGGAGGAACGGAGGAACGCCACCGTTCCATTACGGGTCGGTGGAACTGTAACGGTAACTCGTTACGTTTTTGAAGGAACGGCAGGAACGGCGTTCCTGCCGTTACATCGCTAGGATTTGGCTGTTTTTAATGCCGAGGCTCGAGCACAAAAATCCACAAAGCGCTACTGCGTTTCTCTTCCTATAAGATGGTCAGTTTGCCGTACGTGCTTCCTCGAAAGTCAAAGGCAGAAGAATAACCACGCAGCACGCCGCAGCTTGTGCTTGCTTTCATGCTGGTTGCTTAGGCGGCGTTCGACGGGTGAATAGCGTAACCGCGAGAATGCTTTTCACCTTTCATCGTTTGTCTGAGGAGGCCAGAATGCCGTCTGGCCGATAGAATTGTTCCCTGGCGGGGAAAGGATAGAGAGTTTTAGCGGTCCGTCCGTTCTGTCGTATGCGTTAGGTTGACCGGGACCCGGCTGGGCCCTTGGGCATTCGTCGCGGTAGTAGTTCTGCGGGCCTGCCTTCACCATGTCCGTGCCTCCGCACCCTTCCTACTCCCCTTCCGCGCGCTCAGGAGCAGACCGTTCCCAGTCACCCCGGTAACAACGTAGCCAACGAAACGGACGGACTGCTAAACGGGATCCGGACATTTCGGTGTCGGACATTTCGGTCCACGACGTTTCGGTGTGGACATTTGTGTGCACGACGTCTTGGCCCCGACATTTTGAGTGAGGGGATGTCCCAGGCATTCTTTGAACATTTTAGCTTTAATATTGGAATTTCGTGACTTGATATGATTTTACGTTCGAGACTTGTGCTTCGCCGCCGTTCATGGAAACGAACGCTAAATCCTGGCGGAGGACTGCCACGTTAAACCCAATTTCTGTAGTCGATGGTAAAAAATAACGTTGGTAATTTGGATCCGTTCAACCATTTTTTGTTATTTTAACATTCATGTGAACAACCCTAATACTTTAAGTGTTACCAAAGCGCTTTCCTTTCACTTCAACAACGGTGCAAGACGCTGCTGCTTTTAGTCTATTCCCCCCCCCAAGCAAAACTTCCGCGAAAAAACAACAGAAAAACGAGGTCGATTAGGCGCGTGTGCATTTCGTTTTAATTATTCTCTCAATCAATCTCGCCTTCGTTGCATTCGGTGTCTGTTCTACTTAAAACTAACAAACCAACGATCGCACTTACGGTGGCGTTACTTATGGGAGGGGAAAGCTGAGCCCCGCCGGCTAAGTAGAGAGAGGGGGGTGTTACTTGTGCTTCACCATTGCGTCGACTGGACTTCGAAAACTTGAAGACGACTGTTGCCGCTCTCGTCACACTAGCCTATTCATTTTTTTTTGCTCCTTATAATGGGAGGAAGCGATGTATACCTGGGGTGTCCATGATATGCGCGACTTGATGAGTTAATTCCCAAGGCGGCGACTGAAGGCGCTGAAATAGCGATTCCTGGAGTGGGGGCGCCGTCGATATGACCGCGACGCGCGGAAGGGCGTAGCCAGCAAACGATAGTGGCCATTGTATTCTCAGCGGCTTTTTGGGTGGCTTTTTATGTCACATTATAGAGGTTTCGTGCACCCATGGTGAACGTAAAGCTTTTTCTCTGTTTTATACGCGAAGTGTGCTATGTCATTGTTCTGAATGTATCACCCAATTCCTGCAAAAGCCTCCACTAACAGGCTAGCAGTATGTTCTAAATAAAAAATAAAAAATCACTGCGGTCACGCTTCGGAGACCGTGAACTGCACCACGCCAGTAGAATTTTCAGGGGAAACCGAAAATAATATGGCTGAAAAAGAAATCTGGTCGAGATTCGAGCGTAAGGTGGGAGGGGGGGGGCGCTAGAACAAAGTATTAAAATGTGGTAAATGTAGGCTTGTAAACATTAAACGAAGGTTGGTTGTCCCAAATACAACGGGTGGAATTTGTTTGCACAACCGGTACGCGCTTAATCAGCAGTTAGTACATTAGGAACTGCGGCTGTTTTCCAAAAGGCCCGTTTCGCCCCCCCCCGACAATATCCTAGACCAGTGTTCGCGAATTCATTTTAGCAAGGCAGCCCAGTACGTAATACTCTTCATAAGGTTTTTTTTCATTCTGGGGGGCTAGCTGATGTTTGTTACTTTTTGGATACTGAAAGTGTGCATGTAATTTATGTAATTTGATGGTGTGTAATATGAAAAAAATACAAAGCGGCGGTAGACCATCGTAAACACATGTCTTAGCTAAAAAAGAGCGAATATAAATTAACAACCTGTCATAAATGAAAAAAACAAACGCGTGCTAAAGAATTCAATCGGCTGCATAACAGGTGTCCTCAGAAAAAGGTATTAAACAAAAATATATAAATGTAGAATTTCTAAAATTACCTGGCAGAGATCGAACAGGCATCAATCAAAAAAATAAATTTACTGCTCCAGATTGTTGTCCATAACCCACGTTATGCGGAAATAAAAATATAACAGCTGTCGCAAACAGGCAAGCACAGGATAATGGACCTTTTTCCAGTATCGCTCTGCGCATGCGCTGCCCTCGCTCCCAGTGACCGATCCGCCATTCTTCGGGGGCAAATTGTAAACAAAACGACGCCATACTGGATTAGCCAGTTGCAAACGCCGAGCCAGCTAAGTGCTGCTCCGCCTTCTGAGCCCTGAAAGCGGCCGACAGATGGACGCTATGGCTGCCATCGAAAAATTTCCCTGCCACCATAACCATGCGTGGCTCCTGGGACGGCTTCCTCAACTGCGCAGCAGCGCAAGGCAGGCGGAAAAAAAAGGGGGCGTGTTGTTCTATACTCCCCCAAGTGTGGTTCGGGTGGCCGCCGCAAGAGGGCTACGCTATTGGAAAAATGTCCATTTGGTCCCGAAATGTCCGTACGCCGAAATGTCCGTACACCGAAATGTGCGTGCACCGAAACGCCCATACACCGATATGTCCGTACACCGATAGGTTCGTACACCGATAGGTCCGTAAACCGAAATTTCCGCACCGAAATATCCTGCACCGAAACGTCCTCGAGCCGTCTCGAATTTGTCCGGTGCTCCCTGAAAAATTCGCCTAGGAGCGTTTCTTTTGATTATCTTCATCTCCAGATAACCTGCTGCCGGTGGTGTTAATATTCGTATAATATACGTAGTTCGATGTGAGTTTTAAATGTCTCACTTAATTTCGACCCAGGATTATCCGACACTATATTTTAATTTAAAAACCTAATTGTAACGTTAATGTAACGACACGTTCCAATTTTCGAAGTGGAACTGGAACGCGTTCCTTTCGCAATAAAGGAACTTGTAACGGGAACTCGTTTCAAAATTGGCAAGGAACGAGGAACGAGCTTTCGTTCCTATTTTGGAGGAACGTGTACAACACTGACTGCAAGTAACAAGTGCAGTACAGTTCTGAAAACAAGCCAGAACAACTAGAAGATGTAAGGTACATCATGAATGGGAAGGTTGTTACGATTGGCTCAGGCCGAAAAAATTCAATTAAAATTAAACAGGTTAAACAGGGACTGCAAGCTCGCAGAACGAGTTATAGCCGCCCAAATTAGTGCCAGTTCTTTTTATCACAGTAAGAGTGTTGGGATAAGCAATGGAAGTTACGAACGAACACGTAGACATAGCACTCGTGCGTAGGGCGCGCACTATGCTGGCCGACGCTCGTGGAAAGGTCGTAGAATTTGGCCAAGAGCTTCGCAGAGAAACCGGATGTAGGGCATGGCGCCCAATGTGAGACAACGGCATCGGGCACGTACAGGTGCCCAAAAATTAAACTAACTCGGGCGAGCGCGGACTTTTCTCTGCAACAGCGTCACATGACGAAGCCAATATGCAAACAGGTTAAGGGTAAAGGCATGATCAGAAGGTGCGTTTAGCAGGGACAGTCATTTGCTGGGTCGTTCTATCTTAAGAATGTCACCCCATATGAGGGAACTGCAAATGAACAGCCAGTGGGAGTGACCGACCGGCTTTGATCGCAAGTTATATTCTGATGATCAACGTTGCAGGAATTAATCCCAAAGTAACAAATAAAAAATCCATGTTCCTCGGCTTATCTTAACATTTGTCGTTCGTGTGGCATGCTTAAACTTCAATTTCTCGATTGGTTGCTCGACTTGCACCTTCACAACATAAAATAATAGCAAAACTATCATCTAACGCAATTGGGTGGTTTCGCTGTTCAAGGCAGTGGCTGCAGGTGTCAGTATGTGCAGGTGATGAACTGCGATGCTGACAGTTTGTATGTTCCGCACCAGTAATATCGGAGCCGGAGCCGTGGCTTTACGTTAATAATAACAGCTAAGCTAAGATTTCGAGGATGCGGGAATGTCCGTGCAGAAATAGCAAAGTGTTACAAAGCAAGAGGGGGACGATTGCTGGCACAGCGCTCGAGTCCTTCGGGCAGATTACGCAGCAGATAGATTTGGCAACCACTGCAATTATTTTTGTCCTTGGGTTGCTTGGCAGAGCGTTAGCGATAAAGAGAGGCGGTAGCCTAGAGTCCTCTCAGAGAACGATTCTATTGATGGCTACGGGATGTGAGACGAAGCGTAAGCTTCGGCATTATGTCGGTTGGAGCTGTGCAGAACACGGGCGGGATGTTCTTGAAATCGAAGAGACTAAAGACGAATGAAGTTATATTTTTCACGAAATTACTGTCCATGCTATGCTTGGTGGTAGGGGAGAACGCATAACTAGCTACTCTACAGTAGGAAAAAATTCTTTATGAATATTATGGCCAGTCATGGGCACGTGACCGAAAAAAAGTAACAGTGTTACAATTACAGTTACCTAACCCAAAAAAGTAACTCTGTAACAGTCACAGTTACTATTTTTCCAAAAGGAACTTGTTACAGTTACAGTTACTGCAAAAAAGTCACGTCGTTACTTTTCCGTTACTGTATAAAACTAAGTAATAGATTAAAAGATTTGCCTTATTTAATAGAAACGTACGAAGGCATGCAGGTAGTACAAATTACACGTAGTGAAGCTATACACGAGGGGAACCTAAAATGATGCACTCTCATGCCCAAACAAACACTCGTTGTTTACGCCTCACTTTTTTTATAACGGAAGTTTTGCTATCCATCATAAGGAACTTTATTTTTTGGTTTGGTTGCTGCACTCTCACTGCAAGAAATTTATTTGCAAAAAATCATTGTAGCATAAAATTAGTTCTTTTTCAAAGTTGGAATCAGAGAGGCCGAACTTAAACTTTACCGAGCTGGGGGACAACACAGCCGAAACAATCTTTGAATGTCAACTTAATTTATTTTCGCCTACAATGCCGTCTCTTGACCGCCCCGCGTAGTGAGAGAGAATGGGAAAAAGCGGGTGGCGGTGGCGGATCACGAAAGACCCTTGTAGGAAAGGGGAAACGGACGTGGGAGTACATCGGTTCTCGAGGTGTTTTTGAAAGATACTCAAAAAATCTCATCGTTATTTTTTTTATTTCGTACTTGTGGTCGGAGACGGAGAGAAATTTGAGCCATTGCCGAAGCGACGTTTGCCCGTGGGCCCTCGGAATTGTGGAGGGACGTGAAATTTATCACTTAATAGACCTCGTTCGAGCACTTGGTACAGCTCGATGAAGCCTCTAGACCAGGGGTCCTAAACGCGTGGTCCCAAATACGGCCAGGGGCCTCTAAAGCGAACAATGGTTGCAAGCAACTGCTACTTGTGAATCGGACACTCAACAGTGCGCACAGGGCTGGACGATCGTGAGGCCGCCGAGAGACTCACCGCGGCGTTTTATGACCCTGCAAACGGGGCTGCACGTCGCTAATGAGAAAGCGACGCCCTGAACGGAGTTTTTCAGGCTTCCGCGAGAGTGCAAAGGTTTCAGTGCGTTGTGCGGCGTTTCTGGGTGTTTGTTTTCCTGTTAGCCTTTGTGTCAAACACTTTTACTGCACTCCAGATGTGGCGAAAATGCATCCACGTGCGCTTAGGCGCGTGTCGCAGCGTTATTTATGGCCTGGGTGAGGGCAATGTCGCGCTGCTGAGGAAAATACTGCAGCTTAGACTTAGAAACTTCGAGCCCTTAGTAGACCGCGTGTGACACTGCACACACGTGCACGCCTAAACATTTCTAGTCCAGATGTTTTTCACCCATTAGAAGGGATTGAGCTGGCATAGATGAAGTAGACAATGGTTCTGCGGAAGAAAGGCCGAAAAAGTGAAACGCGCAAACTGTACATCGGTCGGTAATGAGTGTTGCCATTGGATAATTTTTTATAGAAATACAGTAACTGTAACGATATTTCTCGTTGCAGTTACTCCACAAAAGAGCAACAGTGTTACAGTTACAAGTTCCTATAACCTAAAAGTAACTAGTTTCAGTAACAAGTTACTGAAAAAAGTAACTAGCTACCGGTAACGCGTTACTAGTAACTAGTTACTGCCCAAGACTGATTATGGCACAGACACCCTTTTTTGAATACGGATAACAATTTTGTTAGCGTACGAATATTATGCGCAATGACCCTGGCAGCCAAAACGGGATTTCGCTATGCAAGCACTGCAATAATACCGACGCACTGGCATCAATGTGAAGTGGAGTTGGAGGGGTCGGTTCACAGTCAATGCATAGGCAAGGAAGCACGTCGCGATGGCCATGGTCTTGCCACAAAGTCATGGCCAAGCGCCGGAGTATCACTTTTCTTGAAGCTTTTCTTCAAGGGCGCGATTATCGAACAATGTTGCCCATAAAGGAATAGAAATACAAGCAAAGGAATCTAAACCTCACTAGGGCAGTTGAGTGACGCCGGGACGAATCCACTACTGTGATACGGCGGTTATCAGTGTGGTCAGCTTCTGTGGTAAAAAGTGGCATTTATTCGGGCGAGTTTGCAAACAAACATTGGCAACTCACATCAACACGTTCTCCACGCGCGGGAGATGAATCTCAGACTCCGGAGTACAAGTGAGGACGCCGAAATGACAAAGACCCGTCTTGCGCATTAGGCCATGCAAAGTGTTATCTTCCCTAATGTTGCAGTGGGGTTGTTCGGGAGAAAAAGCATAAAGTTAAGCCTGCACAGGACCGCGCAGAAGTAAACGCAGCACTGTAGCACTTCGAAACGCCGACGGGGAGCCATTGCGGGGAGCGGCCGTCTGGGAATGCCTGCGCACAGCTTGATAATACTATCTGAGAATGCTTAATGGTCGCCCTGCTGGCGTCTGTGACTGCGCGTGCGAGTATTCAACGGGAAGCGCTTGGCTTTGGAATGGCGCTGGTTACATTGCTGCTCACCGCAATTATTGGCGACCGAATACGCTGCTGTTGAGTTCGAAGAACCCAAGTCCCTGAAAACGCGCCTTATTCCGCAGAATTGAGCACAGAAATCGATGTCCTCGTCGCGTGGTGCATAGTAGTGACTGCCTATTATGCGAAGTTTTTCGCGGGCACACGCTTGTTATGAAACACCCCTGAGTTAATTGCTGAGAGCTATTACGTAGGAGCGAACGAGGCAACCCCGAATAAAAGATCTCTGAGGCATCAAGGATTCATTGAAAAAATCATAAATCCTAGAGATTTAGTCTTAGTTTGTGCTGGATATATTCCGAACCCACATTTTTGCTGTCGGTTTATTTGTATTGTATTGCAAAGGCAAGCAGATAATTTAATTCATGGTGAAAACTGTGCAGAAAAGACGAATACAGAAAAACACAAACACGGGGCTGTTTATCCTATTCCTGTCTTCGTCTTTTCTGCACAGTTTTGACCATGAACTTAGTCCAAGTTGCCCAGTTCATCACACTCCTACATAATACAATTCCTCCGTTGGGCAGGACACCGATGGATTCGCGGTATTTGGTCCCAAGGTGCTTTCAAGCACGCAGCTTTTTTGAACTCTTAAGCGCCCGATTTCATCGCCGCTGACTGCAGTGAGCTCGAATATAACTAACGCCATTCTATAGCCAAGCGCAGCCCCTTGAAAACTGACGCAGTTGGACATGTCATCAGAGCGACGATTAAGCATTACCAGTACGCACGCATCCCGTGAACGCCGCCAGTTGCTCCCCGTCGGCGTTTGAGGCGGCACCACGATGCAATTCGGGTACTCCTACCATGTACCGTTTACTTCTTGGCAGACATGTATATCCCGCCAAGACTGATTAACTTTGTTTTCGTATAATACGCCCTTGCCAAGAATGCCGGGCAGTAGCCAAACCAGTGATTTAGCGGAGATAACTCCCTGTGACAGAGCGCCGAATGCCGAATGCAGAAAATGAATGCCTTCCTAAGCCATTCTACTCCGTTGCTACATACACAGCAGCTATTTATATCAGGGGTCGGCAACCTAAGACCCTCGGGGAAGTATTATGCGACTCCTGGGACGACGCCAGACGCCCTTTCCTATTGTCACTTGCTAACTGAAGGCTGACAATGGCAGTTTTAACCTCACAAAGGTTAGGAACAAAGCGAGATGGCTTCCAGTTGGCATGGCCCCTCATATTTGCACTTAACCCGATAACATATCTTAACTTTCTTCTTTGCACCGGTCCAAAAAAATCTACGAAACTTGCACTATGTCTCGCAAACGTTGACCAATAGCGAAGCGAGATGATTTCTTTCTATGTAAGCACTGAAGCAAACACCACCACGCATTGCGTGCAGTTTCAGATTGTTTATTTACATGTTCCGTCGTCGCTTTGTACTTTGCTACTCGTAATCAGCGTCATATGAATCGATATCGTCGTCTTCCTTGATATCGATATCGTCATCGTCGATATCTTAGTCTACAAGACTGGACCGCACGAATAATTTTCTCCGCCTGATTTCACATTCCTTCCTAAGTGGACCGCATCAGCACGCGCTAGAACCGGCGGCAACAGGTTTCGCAAACTTGGTGTCTGTACGTCGCACACCGCACACATTACGGCCGGCCACAACCGTTGCGCTGTTAAAAAAGCAACACTTGCACCCCGGCCCCTATTTGCCGTCCAGCCCTTGCCGTGTCGTCTTCATGCAACTGGGGTGGCCGACAGCTGATGTAAATGAAACGGATTTGAGCCTCTGGTTGGCCCAGTTTTACTACTACCAATAGACACGTACAAATTCGTTCACACACAGATTATTACGTATTCGAAATAACGCCAAAGCGGCAGGCAGCCTCCGGCCCAAGGCAGCTGCAGCTACGAGTGAGCTCCATGGTTCCGCCAACGTGCATGTACAAGCCTGCAGTGCGAGGAAACACATGCGATGCTTACTGAAGCCATGCGTTTGCGCTCGACACGAGTAGGCAGGCTGGATTAGCCGCAATGCCCAACTTCGGCACTCCGGAGAGGTCGGTGGTGTGATGAAAGGCGTTTGTTGCACTCTACACGGACACTGCAATGAATTGGACAATCTGTTAGGGGCGAGGCTCCTAAAGCCGTGGGTCTGTCCATCCCTTGTGTCTCGTGGTACGTGACCACCTAGTTCGATGACTCACTCGCAGGTGGCGCTGGTGTGAGTGACGTCATGATGACGTCACTCGCACGTGACTGATACTATAAAAGGCAATCGCTTTTTACGCGCTTCCTCTTTGGCAACGATTTACCGGATGGAGGAGGTGGTTGTTGACAAGGCTGTGGAGCGGAGGGCGCGCAGGGCGGCGGCAGCGCGCGCTCGCCGACAGGATCCCGCGGTGCGCGAAAGAAATGCCGAAGCATCTCGTCTAGAACGTCGCGCCTAAACCGCGCGTCGGCAGCTTCGGGCTGAGCTCGCTTGATGCGTTTTGCAGCCGCCTCGCGAGCTCTCACTGCATCGGGGTTTGCCTGCCGATACGACCGCTTGCTTGCAGCCTCACGAACCCTACAACAACAACAAACGAACAAGAACAAAATAAAAGAACAAAGTAAAAGTTGATTTGTACAATGTACGCACACAGTCTTAGGTCTTTCTTAATGATATAATGGGCGAATTTTCACTGGAGAGTTACGGTTACCGATAATCTCCCCCTCTCGAGTTTCGCCCCACTTATCATCATTCATTGCTTGGATACGGCGTGATTTTTTTTGCTCGCATTGTCTAGACTGGCACAAGGAAAAACACAATTAGTACTCGCTCATCCGGGAGATAAAGGAATGTTTATTTTATAAATCCTGAAAGAAGAAAATCTACTACGCCCAGTCTGCGGCGGCCACACCAACTAAAGCTGTGACGCCCATACGAGGTGCTACTGCGATTGGACGGTGTCCAATATTGGAATTCAAACCAGTTTTGGTTGCCGATCTGTGAAACATGTTCGGCATCCGACGTTAGTGTTGGCGGGGAATTTTCGATGTCTCAAAAATCCACATATTGCGTTTGTGCGATGTTGTCGGCTGTAAACTGCGTCAGATAATCCTACAAGCACGGATAAAATCGTAAAGATCACCACCTGAGGCTGAACGCCCTCCACGTCACCGGAAACGATGATATGTGGAGCGCTTTGCCCCCACCTTTGGATCTTGCCTGACTTGTGCCTGTGTAGGAAGAGGCGTATTCGCGCCGGGGCGAAGTTCGTCTAGTTTGTCACTGTGCCCGTGCGGAAAGCAGTGCATTGCGGCCAGTAAGACTTCCATGGAAATTCATCCCACATGTTGAGGTCCCAATCGCAGTCAGTAAATCCGACTAGGGTGCAAGTTTCCCGCCGTGGCTTCCACTTTTTATAACATAGCACAGCACAGAGCGCCATGGCAGGCTACGGCGAAAACCGGAATCGTCCCGTGCTAACGTCCAGCCATGGCGAATGCAGTGGTAGCGTCACCTGTTGAATTTCAGCCCAACTGCTCGTTGTAAACGGTCTACAAGCAGCTTAGATATAAAACTGGGGATATAATATAAGACACTTGATAGGCCGGTGCCATGGCTGCCAGAAACGTTGATTAACGACTAAGAGACAGAGAGTTCTTTTGTGGTGATGCTTAACTCAAATCCAGCCGTAGCTGTAAAGCGTGAAAAGCACGGAGCGTTTTCGCTCGCGATTCGTACGCGCCGGCATTGCGCGCACGATTTTTCCAAGCCGGGATCGACGATTTCGGGAACGCGGCAGCTTCTACCTCGGTCAGAATATGATGCATGACGCGCGCGACTGTGGCAGGAGCCCGACGACTTGAGACAATGGGAAGGCGTGCTCTCCATGGCGCCAGATTGAAAGTTCTCGGGACTTCAAAATTCGAGCTGACTCCGCTGCAAATATTTAGGCTTACCAAGGTGGCGAATATTTGACGGGTGCTTTCACTAGCGGCGCGGATGATGCATTATAGTGTCGTTTTTGCCCACATTATCAGGTTTT